>NC_136511.1:6589058-6786558 GCF_053919585.1 Euprymna scolopes
GCATATCACGTGACAAACTTGACAAACTCGTAGCCATATAAAGAGAACAGTGGCCATCATTTTTTTTCTTTCTTCTTCATTCTTTTCGGTTACCTCAGAACAGGTTTTTTTACTAATTTTTAACATCTTGTCTTTGGTAACATTTCAGACCACATATTCCAAGACCAAATAAGATCCTCTCAGCATGGGCAATGCATTGAATGGTGCACCTATTCCCAACTAAATCATTTAATCAACCCCCCTCCCCCGATCCCTTGGATCACTCATAGTATGTAATCATTCAACTATTTTGGCGGACGTCACTCTCCTTGGGATCTTCGCTGTGTTTCTTGTTCAGCTTCCTGTTGCTCATCATCTATCCCATTCTCTGAATCTCCCTCAATCAACCTAATGTCAAGAAAGTATCTTGGTACACCGTGAACCTTGATATTGTTTTGAGACTGTGTACCAGAAACAGCACCTTTTGTTCATTTTGTTTTGCACCGGGCCACAGGCGGTTTAACCCACACCTCCTCTCCAATTCGTATAGACTTTGGCTTGTCTGATTTTTCTGTAAATGCTTTAACTCTAGGGTGTCGCCATTGGTACTTAAATATCGCCTTATGTGGCACCGTTTCCTCCAGCTGCTCAGATTTAGGGGTCATGTTGAACTAAAACACTGCTTCTGCAGGTGATATTCCCCTCTCTTGGAAATGGCTTTTATAGTTCTATGGTTTCATTGTACAATACCATTTCCGCTCGGGCGATTGGCTTCTCTATAATAGTGCCCGACATTCTATCTATTCAAAATTTAATCACAATAAGAAAAAAAAAACTTGTAATGGCTGTTGATCAAAATTGGACGGATTCTAGACATAAGGTTTAATAGCATTATATTTTGCTTTTAATCCCTGTAAAGAGAGAAAAATGTTGCAAAACGCTTTGTTTGGGGAATTTTTGACCTGTCTTTGGACGATTATTTCATTGTAATATCTGCCTGTTCTACAAATACTTTAATGGTGAATGCTCTAACGAACTGCAAGCACTCATACCTCCTCGACGTGACTACCCCCGACAAGCAACTAAGTCCCACCCCTTTACAGTAGAGATCCCTAGGTGTAAGAAAGCCTTTTACTCCAATAGTTTCTTCCCCAGAACTGCAAGTCTTTGGAACTCCCTTCCGGGATTCTGTTTTCCCAACTGTACTGATATGCAGAAGTTCAAGTATAATGTAAACAAACATCTTGCTACTCATCTCCCTTCATAATGCCCCTGCAAATTATGTCCCCGATAGTAGCCCCCTACTTCAAAATGGCACTGTGCTTTGTTTGGGATGAAAATTGAATTAAAAAAATTATTTTTTAATTATATATATATATATATATATATATATAAATATATTTACCAGTGGTACAAAACCGGACTAGAGTGCTCAATGTGTAGTCAGAGCAGTATATAGGAAATTTATTATTGTGAGTCCAGAATGAGTTTACAAATTGTTTCAGCTAGAGGAAAATCCTCAAAGAGGAAAAATCCAACTAGCATCGTCAGAATTAATTCTGACGATGCTAGTTGGATTTTTCCTCTTTGTAAACTCATTCTGGACTCACAGTAATAAATTTCCTATATATATATATATATATATATATATATATATATATATATATATATATATATATATTAAATCCTATGTTGATTAAGGGATGCTCGATATTATAAATAGAGCATTAATATCAGACAAAATAAATGAAGAAAAAATTGTGGACTATTATCCTCATCTTTCTTAGTTGTTTCGCGAAATGAGGATAATAGTCCGCATTAACAAATTAATAAATAATACTCATCTCAATAATGAATTCCAATCCAAATAATATGCAAAATAAATAGTTTACATTATTAATTCATCCTAAGTTCAAAAACAAGAATGCAATGATAGACGTTCCTTATTCCATGGAGTTAAAAAAAAAAAAAAAAAAAAAAAATAGGTTCTTTTCCTTAGCAAAATAAATAGAATTGCTAATTTTATCAAATTTGTAAAATTGCATGAAGGATATTAAAAATTAAGTCCATGAATTCAAATATAGTAAAATCCTATCACTGAATTGGTTGATAAATAAAATACAAGTAAAATGCCCTTAATATTATTGTAAATATATAACCTTGTCTGTCTGTCTGTCTGTCTGAATAACGGTCTCTACCAAACTACTATGTCAATTTTTAGTCTACAGACTTGAGCCTTAACATACGGGATATTTGTTGAACCTGTGAAACAAATTCAATTTGGTTTTTAGCCAGAAAAAAAAAAAAAAAAAAAAAAACTGATAAAGTGTCAAAATTTAAAAATTGGAACTTGGTAGGCATTAGTCGACTTAATGTGTATCATCTACGCATGCACAAATATACATTTATATGTTTAACTACGTTCTTTTTTAAACTATTCATATCCATCAGTCCTTAAGTCATATGGTAGCAAATACTACTGAAGAGCTAAATGTTTTGGCTTGGATTCTAGCTGATGGCACCTAAAGTATATTTTCTTTTTAACTTTGGAAATCATTACTATATATTGGGCACAATGTATTAAAATCAATAGAAAATTGGCTCTACAATAATATGAAATTTTCATAAATTAAAATTTAAGCATATTTTACAACTGGGCAATTCCGGGCGGTCTGCTAGCACACACACACACACACCCATATATATATATATTGGGCACAATATATTAAAATCAATAGAAAATTGGCTCTACAATAATATGAAATTTTCATAAATTAAAATTTAAGCATATTTTACAACTGGGCAATTCCGGGCGGTCTGCTAGCACACACACACACACACACCCATATATATATATATTGGGCACAATGTATTAAAATCAATAGAAAATTGGCTCTACAATAATATGAAATTTTCATAAATTAAAATTTAAGCATATTTTACAACTGGGCAATTCCGGGCGGTCTGCTAGCACACACACACACACACCCATATATATATATATTGGGCACAATGTATTAAAATCAATAGAAAATTGGCTCTACAATAATATGAAATTTTCATAAATTAAAATTTAAGCATATTTTACAACTGGGCAATTCCGGGCGGTCTGCTAGCACACACACACACACACCCATATATATATATATTGGGCACAATATATTAAAATCAATAGAAAATTGGCTCTACAATAATATGAAATTTTCATAAATTAAAATTTAAGCATATTTTACAACTGGGCAATTCCGGGCGGTCTGCTAGCACACACACACACACACACACCCATATATATATATATTGGGCACAATGTATTAAAATCAATAGAAAATTGGCTCTACAATAATATGAAATTTTCATAAATTAAAATTTAAGCATATTTTACAACTGGGCAATTCCGGGCGGTCTGCTAGCACACACACACACACACACCCATATATATATATATTGGGCACAATGTATTAAAATCAATAGAAAATTGGCTCTACAATAATATGAAATTTTCATAAATTAAAATTTAAGCATATTTTACAACTGGGCAATTCCGGGCGGTCTGCTAGCACACAAACACACACACCCATATATATATATATTGGGCACAATGTATTAAAATCAATAGAAAATTGGCTCTACAATAATATGAAATTTTCATAAATTAAAATTTAAGCATATTTTACAACTGGGCAATTCCGGGCGGTCTGCTAGCACACACACACACACACCCATATATATATATATTGGGCACAATGTATTAAAATCAATAGAAAATTGGCTCTACAATAATATGAAATTTTCATAAATTAAAATTTAAGCATATTTTACAACTGGGCAATTCCGGGCGGTCTGCTAGCACACACACACACACACACCCATATATATATATATTGGGCACAATGTATTAAAATCAATAGAAAATTGGCTCTACAATAATATGAAATTTTCATAAATTAAAATTTAAGCATATTTTACAACTGGGCAATTCCGGGCGGTCTGCTAGCACACACACACCCATATATATATATATTGGGCACAATATATTAAAATCAATAGAAAATTGGCTCTACAATAATATGAAATTTTCATAAATTAAAATTTAAGCATATTTTACAACTGGGCAATTCCGGGCGGTCTGCTAGCACACACACACACACACCCATATATATATATATTGGGCACAATGTATTAAAATCAATAGAAAATTGGCTCTACAATAATATGAAATTTTCATAAATTAAAATTTAAGCATATTTTACAACTGGGCAATTCCGGGCGGTCTGCTAGCACACACACACACACACCCATATATATATATATTGGGCACAATATATTAAAATCAATAGAAAATTGGCTCTACAATAATATGAAATTTTCATAAATTAAAATTTAAGCATATTTTACAACTGGGCAATTCCGGGCGGTCTGCTAGCACACACACACACACACACCCATATATATATATATTGGGCACAATGTATTAAAATCAATAGAAAATTGGCTCTACAATAATATGAAATTTTCATAAATTAAAATTTAAGCATATTTTACAACTGGGCAATTCCGGGCGGTCTGCTAGCACACACACACACACACCCATATATATATATATTGGGCACAATGTATTAAAATCAATAGAAAATTGGCTCTACAATAATATGAAATTTTCATAAATTAAAATTTAAGCATATTTTACAACTGGGCAATTCCGGGCGGTCTGCTAGCACACACACACACACACCCATATATATATATATATTGGGCACAATATATTAAAATCAATAGAAAATTGGCTCTACAATAATATGAAATTTTCATAAATTAAAATTTAAGCATATTTTACAACTGGGCAATTCCGGGCGGTCTGCTAGCACACACACACACACACACCCATATATATATATATTGGGCACAATGTATTAAAATCAATAGAAAATTGGCTCTACAATAATATGAAATTTTCATAAATTAAAATTTAAGCATATTTTACAACTGGGCAATTCCGGGCGGTCTGCTAGCACACACACACACACACCCATATATATATATATTGGGCACAATATATTAAAATCAATAGAAAATTGGCTCTACAATAATATGAAATTTTCATAAATTAAAATTTAAGCATATTTTACAACTGGGCAATTCCGGGCGGTCTGCTAGCACACACACACCCATATATATATATATTGGGCACAATGTATTAAAATCAATAGAAAATTGGCTCTACAATAATATGAAATTTTCATAAATTAAAATTTAAGCATATTTTACAACTGGGCAATTCCGGGCGGTCTGCTAGCACACACACACCCATATATATATATATTGGGCACAATATATTAAAATCAATAGAAAATTGGCTCTACAATAATATGAAATTTTCATAAATTAAAATTTAAGCATATTTTACAACTGGGCAATTCCGGGCGGTCTGCTAGCACACACACACCCATATATATATATATTGGGCACAATGTATTAAAATCAATAGAAAATTGGCTCTACAATAATATGAAATTTTCATAAATTAAAATTTAAGCATATTTTACAACTGGGCAATTCCGGGCGGTCTGCTAGCACACACACACCCATATATATATATATTGGGCACAATATATTAAAATCAATAGAAAATTGGCTCTACAATAATATGAAATTTTCATAAATTAAAATTTAAGCATATTTTACAACTGGGCAATTCCGGGCGGTCTGCTAGCACACACACACACACACACACACACACACACACACACATATATATAGCCTTTAAGAAACTCATCTCTTGTTGAACACTTTACAGTTGAAATAAAGTCACTTTAGTTCGCATGCAAAGATCATGATATTATAATGATTAGATCACTCTGATAGACGTTAAAAACGTTTGTTTAAATTTCAACGATATTTCTTGCGGTTGACGGTGGCCGTGTAAATTTGGTTCCTGCTAATGGAGTCAGAGAATCTCCCGACTGCCGCTAATCATGACACCCTGCACTGATGATTCCTGAAAGGATGAAACACTAGTGTCTGTAGGTATTTAATAATTATTATAGTATATATATATATATATATATATATATATATATATATATATACACTGTCTTCTCTTGAAAAAGGACTAATAGGTCTGAAATATATTGAGATTTATAACACCATTGAATACAACAGAAAAAAAAAATTTTACTGTTGTTTAGAGTTAAAATTTGTGTGAAAAAGAAAAAAAAAACAAACAAAAAAAAAAGAAATTTATTTCTTTTGTTTTCATTTAATTTTACTCTATATAAAAAAAAATCTCGCATTGTTCTTGGCTTTTAATTTTACCTTATATATATATATTATATATATGTGTGTGTGTGTGTGTGTGTGTGTGTGTGTGTGTGTGTGTGTGTGTGTGTGTGTGTGTGTTGGGACGATTATTCGAAACCAGAAAAATCGAAACTTTTTGGGTTATTGGAAAAATCTGTTCCTATTTTCTGAAAACGACTCCTTAAATTATCTATTTTTTTTTTTTAAATTTGATTTTCTTTGAAACCAAATCTTCCACTGCAGATAGTAATACTAAAATAAATATTTATCGATTTTAAACTACCAGTAACGCTATAATCTATGGATCACCTTCCCCCCCCCCCGCAAGTGTGTTTTTATGTTTGAGAAAATATCTGCACATTTAACGTATTTTTACTGTAATCGGGGAAAATAACAACTCTGTGGTTAAATATTTAGGGATTTATAAAGTACTAGCAGGGAGACTCGACGTTGCCTGGGATTGAATGATAATCAACGAATATTTCACACTCCTATATTTTTATTGTCATCGAAATCGCCCAGGATGAAGCTTCACATGCCTCCGTGCAGTAACTTAGTCCAAAATATATGTTATTCTACATTGCACTCTAAGAGAACCTACTGTTTCTTTTATAAAATTATTTTATATAAACTTTCTTTCCAGCTAACAAAAAAAAATTTTTTTAAATTAAGAAATTTACGTGCGGAGTTTGAATCCACAGACCACGTTAAGCACAAAAAAAAACATGCTATTAACTTGCCCACAGTAGAAGTTGCTAAACGACGACATGGAAAAAATGGCTTTACTGATGATAGATAAATTAAAATAATGGTTTCGATTATCAGGGATATTCTGAGACAAAACTTAACTGAGATCACTCCCAGACTTACACTCTAAAGTTCTGTAAATTTTTAAGAAAATCTGTTCAGCCGTTTCGGTGTCTATAAGAAACGAACTTACACACACACACAGAGTTGCATTTATATAATTGTAGAGATAGAGATCAGAATCGGTAATTGTATTAAAAAATAAAAAATTTTAAATATATATATATGAGGTATAGAGACAGAAACACAAAAGATTTAAAATATTTCAGTAACAAATTGCATAAATAAGTACTTAAAGTGAATGAAGAATTTTTTGATGGCCAAGAGCAAGACTGGGGCAACCTTTTAAGCGCAATCTGTTCTCAGTTTTCAGTTCTGCTAAACCAAAGGAGGGCACCTTCATTAGGCCTTAAATCCAAGAAGTACGAGGAATTTGAGAAGAGTCCTGCCCTCAAGAAACTGAGAGCATACGAAGCATTTAAGTCAATTTGCCATCCAGGCAACAGATTGCCAAGAGTGTGTTTGGTGAAGTTTCTACACACTTATAAGGATATGGGATGCTAAATGTCGATCAAGGTTCACTTTCTCGACTCCCCACCTAAACTTCTTCCCTCCAACCCTGGAAACAGTATCATCTGTACCATTTAATGAACACACGAAAAGCTTATTTATGAAGAGAGAGAAAATTGTTGGGTTTTTCTTTTTTATATCAATCCTTTCAGATCATTTTATGGTATGAAAGGTTATTTATTGTGGATTACCGGGACCTGTGAAAATTCCACAGTTGCATCTGTTACGGATTTGTTCTTAGTCTATGGGTAATGGAACACCGCAAACATATCAATAAAATATAAATAACAAATAAAAGAGTAAAAAAAAAAAAGATAATTTGAAAAGAAAAACAAATTTTTATTAATAAAGAGCAAAAAAACCAAAATAGTAAAAAGAACGAAATGTCTAATAAGCTGTTTATAATCGATAGTGTAAGGAAGATAACTGTTTTCTAGTTATTTCCCTTTTATGAGAAGCAAATGTTTTTATAGTAATGTTTGTTTTTATCTTTAAGACATAAATGCTTTTTGGTTAAATATAATTCAGAAAAATCTATATTTACCATTTTTTTTATGAAAGATTTTTCTCTGTATCTTGTTTGGTTCATCTGTTATTTTAACGACTCTAGTTTTCTTGTGTTTTCCTTTGGTCGGAGTTATAATAGGTGGTCGCCTCTCATTACATCCCAACGTCGTGTCATAACCGAGTTATAAATAACGCTTGTTCGCTATTTTTTTTTTTTTTTTTACATAGGCATCACCACTTATCAAGGCCAAGAGGCTACTCAAGGATAAGGGTTAAAGAGTGTACAGTAGAAATTGGACAACATAGTAATCATTAGTAATGAAAATTTGGTAAATTTGATAACTTATATAGAACGGCTCATCAAGAACTTATTACTTATTTATAGTGACCGCTAGAGAAGGTTCGGGCAAAAAAACGTTTTAGAATGTTTTTTGTTCCATCTTTTGAATATCTTCAGAGACGCTAATTTGAACGTTTTATCTTTAAATTCTTAAGTAATACTTTTTATATTATTTTATATATAATCTTTTATTGTTATTTCCTTTTAAGTAATTTATTATTTTTATTATATAATAGTATTTTTATTTTGTTATAATTTATAATAATATTAGTAATTACTTTTATTATATTTATTTTTATTATATGTTATTATTTGGATGATTAATATTATCTTTTGTGAAATAAATCACAATTTCTTCATATCGTAAGGGGAAAATATATCATCCCATGACAGTATCTTTAACATGTAATTGCTGCAGGGCAGTCTGTGGACATCCAGCATGAATGGAAACCCCACAATATTATTGTAGCTCTTTGGTTAAAACTGTAAAGTATTTATCTAAATAAATGTAGTGTCAGAATATATCTGATTATTAAGGTTTATCTCCAATATCCTTATAGGAGTCTGACATATATCAGTTGTATGGATACCCGGCATGAACGGGAACCCCACGATATCATTATACCATCTTTAGACAGAACAAATAGTACCCTTGGATCCTAGCCAAAAGACCATGAAGATATATTTTAGTTTCACATATGGCCCCAAAACAACATTTTTGTTGTTTATTGAAATTTTTTTTTTCATATTGCGTCTTCGGTGATCGGGAGATCCTATTTATTAAAAAGGAGGAGAGAAGGTGATAACATACTACGAACATTAAATTAGTGTATCTTTATACTAACTTAGTGTTCATGGTAGGTTATCACCTATTCTCCTTTTTAATGAATAGGATCTCCCAATCGAATAATTTTATAATCTGGAAACCGTGACGTACATATGGTAAAGGTACTACGGTATTGATAATATAGATTCTTATGTGTGTATTATTTGCAATAGTATTAGGTTGTATGGCTTTCTTCATTGTTTTTTTTTTTTTAACGTCTATTTAATTATTATATTTAAGAGGTGGGTAAGTAAAGCGACTTTTTAATTTTTAAAATTTTCTTGTAATGCCATGTAACTTTCAGAAAGTTTTTTTTGTTTTTTTTTTTTGGTTTGATGGTTTTACTGCATATCAACCCTTTTCGGGTGATTTAATGCCAAATCCAGTAATTCTGGTAAGACGTATTTATGCTTTAAGTTTTTTATATCTTTAAATATTCATGGTGTTTTGTTCACTTCTACCTTTTTTAAAGGAAAATTATTGTTTTTGTGGTGCTTCTATATTAAATAAATACTGAATTTCAAGTAAAACACATGGTACCTATATAATTGTCATATTGCAAATAGTAACATATCCAAAAATCACGGAAAACGATAAAGTAGAAAATTATTAATGGAAAATAGTTCTTATAAGGTTAAAAACAGTTTGATAAAGTTACATACTGGGGGTGGACAGATTGGGTCATGTGACCTAAGCAAAAGAGAAAGTAACTGAGTTGAAACATTTTGTAGCAGGCAGAATTTATTCAGACAAAAAAATAAAAAATAAATAAATATAACATGTATATGTAATTTGTGAATTTTTTTAAAAATAACTTTTTTTTAAAACTGAAATTAGCATAAAATTTCCGAGAAATTGAAAACTTAATTCACTTCCTTGTTAACTCTCCAATTCAAATCAGATCTTGAAACCAAATCACTAGATTTTACAAATGTCTTTAACCCCTCCCCCATTTAGCCCCCAAAATCCCCAATGCCTTAACATATTTAAATTTGAGTTCAGCACCATGCAAAGCTGCTAAATAGACATACACAGAAAATTTTGGACAAATATGGTAAAATAGTCCCAAAAATGGAGTGTTCTAAAAGAGCCCCTGCGGCACACCCAAGAGTTATCGCGCAGTATAGACAAACAAAATTATATAGAAATCAGTTACAACTTTTCAGAAAGTTTTATAAAAATCAAACAGCATCAATTTTTTTTAATAAGCACAAAAGTGTCAATTTTAGCCATTTTAACCAAAAAGCCACCCCTAGGGGATCAACCGGGGTTTTCTTATAAAATCTGTTCTGTTACTTTTTTTACTCATATCATGTTTAATGTTTGAGCAAAATTTCAAAAAAATTCCAAAGCGTAGTTATTGAGAAAAATGCAGATGGACGAACGGACAAGGGTGAATTTACAGGTCCACCTTCCTTTTATCGGGGACCAATAACATTAGTGTTTTGTGTATTTTAAGTCAGACGGTCAGTAGCACTAGATGAAAAAGTTGAATATATGAATTTGTTTACATTAACTTTATTTGAAAAATCTTTAATATTAATCTATTTGGTCGTATTTTTGTTTGTTCTGTTCACTTTCTTTTTTTGTACTATTGGGTCACCACTCACCAAGGCCAAAAGCCACTCGAAAATACATATTTTCTATGATATTTATAGTACTAGTTGGGGAGGGATACCCGGCTTTGCCTAGTTGTAAAATACGCTTAAATATTATAATTTAATTTGTCCAGATTTCATACAGACAGTTTTATCAATTAGATTGATGTTGTGTTCACTTCCAGGTTTTGTTCTATAAAATGACTCTTGATGTTGGATACAATAAACACAATGTTACATATGATAGGGCCTTACAGCTTGGCCTTTGGGTCAAGATCAAAGTGTAGTATTTGTTCTTCAGATGCTGCGCTATACTTTTTTGTTCTCGTGTAACGAAGTAAGGGTGTGGGGAGGTTGATGCCCCCCCCCCCGTTAGGAAGAAAGACAAAACCACTTGGTGTCAAGTTGTTTAAGAATCACGAGAACTCTGTGTTAAAGGTTAAAAGAGAAACTGTATTTACTAACTGTTTATTTGAGTTCGATCATATCTTTGAAGCGAGCGATTGTTTCATTTTTAGAAATGATGATTCAGATTATGGACTGAGAGCGGAATTTCTAAACAAAGAGAAATAATATCCGCGTGATGTTCAGAGGGCGAACATGAATGTTTATATATATATCAACAAGTTAGAGAGATACGGGGGAATGCGCAGAAGACAGACTCTCAGATGGACAAATAGAGAGAACACAGAAAGTCAGAGCAGAGCAGGCTTTTGACTTAAAACACATTTCTTCAGATACCTAGAGATCGACACTCCACAAGGTTACAAGCTGACGCCATATTCTTAGAATAATAACACATCGCTTCCTTCAGGAATCTGAAAGAATTATAAGAACTGTACTTTTTTTTTTAATATACATTTTTTTTGAATATATATATCGTTTTATCTGTTTTCTTTTACTACACTAAAAATCCACGGCTCTCTTCCGACGATGTTCGTCGTTAAGAGGGTACACAACGAATTGGTCCAAGATATATATGTAGACGATCAACCAATAATTCAGTCACTTCCCCATACCAGTAACTTTAGACGGCCAAGAATTATCACCGGCAGTGGAAGGGTTCGCAGGTCGACGATCGTCCTCAACCGACTGGTGAAAGAGTGGGGGTGACACTCAGTTAATGGAGGAGAAATCCTTCATGACTGATATAGTTTTTATTTTTGTTACTGACCAGAGTGCCCCTTTTTGGGGAGTTGCCCCCTCCCTCCAACACACAAACGTGTCAATTTTAGCCATTTTAACCCGAAAGGCACCCCTGGGGGGGGGCAACCAGAGTTTTCCTGGAAAATTTGTTGTTTTTTTTACTCATATCATGTTTAATGTTTGTGCAAAATTTCAAAAAATTCCTTTTGTTAGGGGACCAAAAATTCTATTTCAGACTTAAGTGTAATAGATCAAAGAAAATGTTATTTCAAATTGAACGTGACAGACTATAGAAAATACTATTTCAGGTCTCACCATAACAAACCAAAAGAAATTCTATTTAAAACTTGAATGTGACAGACAAAAGGAAATGTTATGTTAACCTTCAGTATCACAGATATTGACAACTGGAAGTAATCACAAATTTAGAAAAATAGTTGGAATGAGATCTCGGAAGAATCAACAGAATGTCTGAATATTTTTTAAAAATTCAGAAATAAGGAGTGAGAATCAGGGTTAAATATTTTGGTAATTCTTAGCGATGGGACAATTCCAATACCCCCCCCCGATTCCGATACAATTACCGATTCTGATTATTCTTCTATAAATATTAAACAATAGAGTGGTTATTTATTCCCGATAACTATAAAAACACATTAAATGTGAAGATATTTTCTCAAACATAAAAATACACTTGTGGTGGAGGTGATCTATAGATTTTAGTTTTAGTGTTTTTTTTGTTTTTTTTTTCAAAGGAGTCACCACTTATCAAAGCCTGGTGGCCACTCGAGGATAAGGGTTAATAAGCGTACAGTAATCAATGGGAAAATTTCATAGTAATCCTTAGTAGTAGAAAATCGGTAAATTGGATTATTTAAGGGAATGGCTCATCAAGAATTTGTTCATGTTGGACTTGAAGACGACCACATTGTCATCAGTTGGAAAGCAGGAAAATGGAACAGAGTTCCACAGGCGTGCAGTTCTAAGAAAGAAGCTTTGTTCATGAAATCTACATTTAGGTTTAGGCACAGATAGAGTGAGGGAAATTATTGATAGTGGTTTCAGCTAGACGAGTGTTTTCCGTGAAAGTTAGGCCATGGAGGACCATAAATTAGAGCTCATACAAGCACTTGCCATGAAAATAATGATAAAGCGAGACAGGCATCCCCACTAGACTACAAAGTCTATTTTGAACTCTGTCAAGGCAGGATAAGCTGCTACCAGCAGCCCCTGCCCACATATGGCAACATTACTCTATTCTTGGATATACTTGGCTCTTATGCAGGTAGAGAATTGCATCAGCAGTGAGATATCTACTGAAGTGGTAGAACGATCCCACCATTTTTCCAGCAGCCTTGGCAACAGATTTGATGCATGTGTTCTGTCTCAGATCAGGAGTAAAGGTCAGACCCAGAAGCTTTTCAAAACATAGAGCCTCCCCAACACAAGAGCCATTCATTTCAATTGATGCTAGACGGGGAGTAGAGCGTTGATGATGTAAAGATAGAAGCTTGGTTTTAGATGGATTAAAATTAACCAGCTACTTCTTTCCTTATTAAGATTAGAGGAGAAAGAATCAGAGAGAACTTCTTCGTTTACGGCCTTTGAAATATTTCTATAGATAGTAGTATCGTCAGCATAAATGTCTATGAATGATCTTAGGATGTGATTTTAGAGATCATTAATGTAGATCAGGAAGAGAGTTGGGCCTGGGATGGACTCCTGGGAGACTCCAGCATTAATACTGTGAGCATCTGATTTCTGCCCATCAATCACTACTCTTAAGAATCTATCAGAGAGAAATGATTCAATAACTGAAAAGAAATTTCCAGCTATATCAAAGCTGAAGATTTTGTGGAGTAGACCTTTATGCTATACTCTATTAAAAGCCTTTGACATGTCAAGAGCAATTGCCTTAGGAAGGAAACCTGTCAAGAGATTCACTAATCCTCTGAGATATAACTGCTGTAGATCTCGCGGAATGGAAACCATAATGCATGTCACTGAGGAGGTTATTGTAAAATAAATATAAATATTTACTATTTTATCATTACTACAAGCAACGGAAGATGATTCCGAATAATTGTACTAACACTAGTAGTTCTAGGATTTAGAGTTTTAGGAATTCTAGAACTCAGACCTTATATTTTCCGATGCTGTAATCCTGTTTTAAACTAGACAAAAAAAAAAAAAAAGGAACATGTTTTATGCTTTCGTGCAAACAGAATCTTAAAACTATTTTTTTTTATTATTAAAAAACAAAATAAAATCTTATGAGATGTAAATTTTCATAAAATGCTACAGTGGCTAAGTGGTTAACGCTATGAACTGATAACCTGAGTGTGCCATGTTTGAATCCATTTCGTTTTACAGAAAAATGTTCAAACCCACATATGATCTTAAGTTTAACTTCCTGGAGAGACGGTAAATAAAATAAAATGTTTCAGGAATAAGAGTAAAAATTGTAAAAGCACTGAAGATTACAAAAAAAGAAGAAAAAAAAAAATGGTTCAAAACATTTTTTATTTATATTTTCCTTTTAAATTCCATAGATTTTTTTTTTTTTTTTTTTTAAACAACTAAATTATTTTGTGGGCCTAAAAACCTCAATCTAGGGCTGTACTTAACTGTATTCTTCAAGATCTGCGATTGCATCACTCCGTTTCAATTCGTGAAGAAAATCAACACACTCACCTGCAACGATAAAAAAAAAAATTAAAACTATATTATACAATAAATGTAATATCTTTGTCGTTTTGTCTGTCAATGCAACTGAAAACATAACTGTTCTAACATAAAATTTTGCCGAGAATTTTTTTTTTTAATTCAATTTATAACATTATATAATCAATTCTTAATGCTGCAATATTTTAAGTTATAAATTTATTATATTTTTTACTAGAATATCTTGTCCTTTTCTTTTCCAGTTTTAATAACTAGTCCTTTACTTTTCCATGTTTAAGCTTAACCATATTACTTTTCATGCTCGCATTTTTCTATTGTAACAGAAATATAAATGAATTTATTTATGTTCACAAATAATACCCTGAAATATTCAACGCACGTCACAAATTTTATCTAGGCAACCAACACACGGACTGCTCATGCTCAGCTACAAAGATAAAAGAAATTATATTATACTTGTTGTGTCAGGTTAATCTCATATCAAGTCTTGTGATTACATCAGTACCCAGGTTTGCTCTTTTTATTTAGGTCTCATTTGCATACCATGTTACACCTCAAGGACATAGCAAGGAAGGACCAGCAAGGGGGGGGGGTCCAAACTTTCACAGCAAAAATTTTGCAAAATGTTTCGTTCGTTTCGTTAAATCTTCGTTTCATTCATTTTTTTTTTACTATAATTAGGGCAACCTAAAAATTTCAATTAATGCTCATGAAATGTTGTTATAACATGGAATTTAGATATTTTGATTGATTTGGGAATATTTTTATATAATTACTTTGTCAAATTAATCAACCTGATTAATAAATGCAATTTTTCGGTTGCCCTAATTATAACTTTTCATGTGTCATAGTTTTTCCTTGGTACCTTTTGACACATTTTGGTTGTAATTAAATACTTATAGATGTATGAAGCAAAATGGAAAAAAGAAAAAAAAAGAATGAAAAAAAGTTTTTTCCATACAAAAAAAAAAAAAAAAAAAAAAAATGAAAATAAATTATTAAATATCTTGAACGAAACAGAATGAAAAGAAACGAAACGAACTCTTCAAAATTCTCCTAGGTAAACTTTAAGGTGTTATTGTGAAATGGCAGGCAAAATCGATTTGCAAGCGGTAAATAATTCTCCCATTAGCAAGCAAATTACTTACATGGCAAATGCCTGCCTATCTCTGGCTGCCCTACTGGTGCTTTAAATTAGGGGGGAAAAAATTTCAGTCAACTTCTGAAGTGAGGGTGGGGGTCCAGAAAACATGGCTGGTTACACCCTTGCTACACCTCTCTGTGACGCTTTGATTTGATCTATACTATTAATAAAATTCTAAATGTTTATTTATGTGTGTGTGTATATATACCCCAATAAGAATTGTGTGTGTGTGTATATACCCCAATAAAAATTTCAAAACGGATGCACCGAATTGAAAAATTCTTTTTTTCCCTGAAAGGTGTGAGTCCCTAGATTGTCCTTATATATACGGCTCATAATGAACAGCACAGTCACACAAAAAGCCCGAAATAAGGGTTTTTGGACCGTTTTATAAAAAAAAAAAAAAAAAAAAAAAAAAAGAAAGTTATCTGCCCATGTCAATGGAATTTAGCAGTCTGTATACAGTTGCGGGAACATCTTTCGGTATACAAACAGGACTTTGGTCAAGATCAAAGTGTAGTATCTGTTCTTCATATGCTGCACTTCATTTTCTTGTTCTCTTTCGGTGGAGGAGAAATCCTTCACGACTGAGACAATTTATTTTTGTACCTTTTCTCCACGTTAAAAAACGACCCTGGTGTCTAACTCTGTCCCGTGGGGAGGCATAGTAAATAGGTACAAACAGGACTTGTGGCGCAATGGATAACGCGTCTAACTACGGATCAGAAGATTCCAGGTTCGAATCCTGGCAAGTTCGTAATAATTTTAACCATCATTTTAGCCAACGTTTACTCATTATCCTTACCCTTAGTTACAGTATTTTTGTTTTTTTAGTCATTTTGTTTTGTATATATGGGAATTTCCCATACTCCGAGTTCACAAGTTAAGCGTTGATGGTAAGATGATGTTATGATGCCGAGTGTACTGGATTTTGTGTTTGAGTCGGTGTTGTGTGGGCCGACGTGACACAGCTGCTAGTTTAGATATAATTTAAGATAGCCAGAACGATTTGTTTATAAATATACAAAAAAATATTATAACTATAAACAAACCCAATGAAGAATTAATTTTCGATCTGGGCCCACTCCAAGCTTGAAATCTATGGTACCATGTTGATTTGACCTGGTCTTCTGTAACATTATTAATATACAAGGCAAATTGGTGAAACTGATATAGTGGGGCAGATTGCTGAAACAATCTTTCACATACTATGCATTACAAAGTGAAAGATTCTCATGGAATATTGAGATAACCTGCCCCACTATATGTCGTTTTACCAAAAAGAGACAAATGGCTAAAAAAAAGGTACAGAATAGTTAATACTTGAAGGACTTATCCAGGTGGGTGGAGGAGTAGCTTATCTTGCCTTTGGTAACATTTATTTATTATTTATTTTATTTTGGCCACTAATACAATAAATACAGTATACACGTCTCTCGATAACAAAAATGGTAGCCCAAATTGATTATATTATATGATCTCCAGAAAGTAATTTATTTTAAGTGAATTGTGTATAACAAGACCCACTCTCTCCACCAAATAAGTAATGGCTACACAAATATTCCATATGTGACAGATCTACCTGGTTGCAGGTGATATATGAGTATTTTCTTTTAAACCTAGTTGCCTTACCAAGGCTTCAGAGTGTAAGGTTACCTTACTATTAAACCCATAAGTAGAGGGAGGGTAGACAGTTCATAGATTTTCCAAGGGTATTAAGGAAACTACTTAAATGATGGAATGCAAGTATGTTATGACAGGTCTTGAATCTGGGTCGGTAATTATTACACTATTTCCATGGTATTAAATATAACCCACACAAAAATACTCAAGAGCCGGAAGAAATATAATCCAAGATGTTGAAAATAAGAAGAAAGTTAAATCATTTATTTTTTTTTTTTATTTTGCATATTTTCTTGACAACTTACTCATCACACAGGTCTTGGTTGGCTTCAAATAACTCATGCCAAAACTGTATGATTTAGTCTTTTCATTCTTTGGAAGTATGTTACATAGAGTAAATAATGTTTCCTTACAATCACCCCATTATAAAGAAAATTATATTTTTTTTTATAGATTAATTTTTGCCTTTCTTTATTAAATAATTCAATTATTGGATTTTTGATAGTCCAATTTTGGGGCTTTTTATTAAATAGTTCAATTTGGAGGTTTTTTTTAAATTAAATAGTCCAATTTGGAGGGGTTATTTTATTAAATAGTCCAATTTGGAGGGCTTATTTTATTAAATAGTCCAATTTGGAGGGCTTATTTTATTAAATAGTCCAATTTGGAGGGCTTATTTTATTAAATAGTCCAATTTGGAGGGCTTATTTTATTAAATAGTCCAATTTGAAGTTTTTTAAAAATTGAATAGTCCAATTTGGAAGATTTTTTATCAAATAGTCCAATTTGGAGGGGGTTGTTAAATAGTCTAATTTTGGGGGTTTTTTTTTATTAAATAGTCCAATTTTGTTTTTTTATTATATAATCCAATTTTGTTTTGTTATTTTTATTAAATAATCCAATTAATGAAAAGCTGCAGACTCTTTATTAAATAGTCCAATTTGGAGGGTTTTTTTTTATTAAATAGTCCAATTTGGAGGGACTTTTTTTATTAAATAGTCCAATTTGGAGGGACTTTTTTTATTAAATAGTCCAATTTGGAGGTTTTTTTTATTAAATAGTCCAATTTGGAGGGTTTTTTTATTAAATAGTCCAATTTGGAGGGTTTTTTTATTAAATAGTCCAATTTGGAGGGGTTTTTTATTAAATAGTCCAATTTGGAGGGTTTTGTTTTAATTAAATAGTCCAATTTGGAGGGTTTTTTTTAATTAAATAGTCCAATTTGGAGGGTTTTTTTTAATTAAATAGTCCAATTTGGAGGGTTTTTTTAATTAAATAGTCCAATTTGGGTTTTTTTTTTATTAAATAGTCCAATTTTGAGGGTTTTTTTTATTAAATAGTCCAATTTGAAGTTTTTTAAAAATTAAATAGTCCAATTTGGAAGATTTTTTATTAAATAGTCCAATTTGGAGGGGGTTGTTAAATAGTCTAATTTTGGGTTTTTTTTATTAAATAGTCCAATTTTGTTTTTTTTATTATATAATCCAATTTTGTTTGGTTATTTTTATTAAATAATCCAATTAATGAAAAGCTGCAGACTCCGTACAAAATCGTAATGTATCTATAGTTTAACATTATAGCGGTTACTAACCATGCTGTTACTTCTAACATGACTTTAAGCATTTCTGTACATTGCTTGAACAACCTTCAATCACTCTTTTGCTACTAGTTTACATAAAGGCAATGAGACTATATCCCTTGACATTATCAGAATTCAACTTCAAAATTAAATTAAAAAAAAAAAATTATATTTTACGAAGAAAAAAAAAGTTGGCATAGTTTAAAAAAAAAAAAATTTAGCGCTGGGTAGTGACGGTTAGTTGACAAGAAAGTTCTTGGGGGTTTTAACTTTTAAATTCAGATAACATATCTCGGGTCAAACCAAAATTTATTGATTGAAATAAGCACCATCAGAATCAACACACTTTTGCCAATGTAAAACAAGTGTATTTATGCTCGTAACGTAAAAATCTTGCTTTCTGATAATGAAGTTGCTGAATGTGCTTTTGATATCGCTTAGCTTTTTGAAGCATTTCTCACACAAGAAAGTCGTTCAGATGCTTGAAAAAAAAAAAAAATGGTAGTCTGTAGGTGAAAAGGCTGGAGAGTATGGCAGATGGGGCAGAGTTTCGTAGCCCAACTCGTTCAATTCAGCATGGTTGGTTTAGCAATGTGTGGTCGGGCATTTCTATCCATTTGTTGACAGTACTCGTCTGCCATAATGGTTTCACCTGCATTCAAAAAACTAATGGATGAGACCAGTCGTATTACCTTCTTTTGGTGCAACTCTGGCTTAGGAAAGTGCCGTAGAGCTTCATCAACATCTAACCATTGAACTGAGCATCACCGATTGTTGTAACCCGCTTTTCCTCATAAGTCACAACCCGGTCGAGAAATAGATCCTTCTTGTTGCATAAAAGGGAAGATGACATTTCATAACAGCGTTTCTTTTGAGTGTCGTTCACTTTGTGAGGCACCCATTTATAAAAGTTTTTTGTCTATCCAATCCCTCTCAAGTGGTTGAAAATCGTTGTATACGTTATATCTAATTCAGAAGCAAGTTCTCAAACAGTTGTGTATGGATTGGCTTTGACTAAGGCTCTTTATTAATCATTGTCAACATCTGATGGCCGATCATTATACTAATCAAAATTAAAAATTCCACAAGAACCTTTTTATCAACCTAAAATATAAAATGCAGTTCTCAGTGTGTATGTCCAATTAAAACTCTAAACAAATAGAGAAAACATCAACAAAGTTGGTATTTTCTTTATTGGTGTTGCTCCAGATGAATACCTAAAATTTAAAAAAAAAAAAAAAAAAATTATTTAGTCTTTGACCCCAAATTGGTATCGATTTCATTGGAGAAGTTTCCAGCAACTAACGAGAAGTAACACTAATTTATTTTTCACAATGTTAATTCCCTTACCCAAAACTGGAGTTGCTTGTGTCTATGTGCATGTCCAGAGAAAGGAATGGGCTGGACAGAGAAGAAAGAAAGGTGTGGGGAGAGGAAGGAAAAGGAGAAATATGTGACATTTTTGTCCCGGACAACGCCATGGAACACTGCTAGTATATGAATAAAATGATTTTCATCAAATGACATCATATTCTTTTATATAGGACGAGTTGCCCAGTCATAAAATACACCTAAATATATTTTAATTCATGCAGTTTTCGTATTTAGTATTATAGAGCCAATTCTCTTTATTATTATATTGTGCCCAATATATAGTGATTTTAAAAGTTTAAAAAAAAAATGACTTGGGTGCCATCAGCTAGATTCAAAACCAAAACATTTAACACTTCAGCCTTAGTCATTATCATTTGAGCTATCAGATGTTAGCCATATAAGAAGAAGCTAAAAATAGACAGACTTTAACGTATAAAAGTATATTTGCGCATACGTACAAGAAAACTAAGTTCACTTATGCCTGCCGAGTTCTAATCTTCTTTTTATCAATTTTGACCTGTTATCAGCTATTTTTACTGGCTTAGAGATATACAAAAATTGCAGTTCAGAAAAAAAAAAATGCAATCATTTGACCCACCTCTGCAACCTTGTGTCTCTGAAGAGATGGATTTGGAAAAAAATGAGGGTTCTGTCCTCATGGGTCACTTAGATGTGGGGGGGGCACATAGATATTCAATCTATAGAAGGTAACAGAGGTTCAGTACCACTTTTATTTTCTACCCAAGAAAATTTTATATATCCAATTTAAATTGCAGCACTTAAAAAAAAAAAAAAAATACTGAAGACAGAGAAAGAGACAGATAGACATAGCGAGTTTATATATATATAAACTTGCTATGTCTGTTTCTCTCTGTCTTCAGTTTTTTTTGTTTTTTTTTATAGTTATGTCTCGGAAGTAGAGTGAAAAGCACATCTTATTTTTCTTTTATTAATATTATTTTTTTCCTTGTACACATTTTTATGAATTATTCCATGGATTTCTGCCTCTGGATTATTATGGACCATCTTCTTCCAATTACAGGATTTCCTTGGATTTTACTTGTACAAATGGAAATTCTTTTAACTTTCTTGAAGTTTTACATTTGGATTTTACCGTCACTGGATTTTTTATCTTCCACCAGACTATCCATTCATGTGTAATCACCTTTTTCTTTACCATATTCCCTCTGCTTAACTTTTGTTTTCAAGTAAGATCTTTGACTTACTTGTTGT
Organism: Euprymna scolopes; assembly: GCF_053919585.1. NCBI lineage: Eukaryota > Metazoa > Mollusca > Cephalopoda > Sepiida > Sepiolidae > Euprymna > Euprymna scolopes. Next base: position 6,610,767 of record NC_136511.1, read on the forward strand.
TTCATCAAATACTGCTGCATGCAAAATCCGATCCCGTATTTTGCTAATTCCTACCCTCTGATGAGAAGGAGAGTATTTCTTCGAAACTCCGCGGATTAAGGACTATCCATTTATCTAGTGTTTCCTTTTCAGATTAAATATGTTTTTAACTCATTTCAAAGTGTCTTTTAACATTTTATTAACTGTTTGCTCATATATATATATATATATATATATATATATATATATATATATATATATATATATATATATACACACACACACATACTGACTAGCAAAGAAACCTGACGTTGATCAGGATTGAATGGAGAGTAACAAAGATTTGGGACTACTTCCAGTTTATATCAAACCAACAGAGACACCCGACATTGCCCAGGAATGAATGATTATCAACAAATATCTCACACTATATTTTTATTGTCATTAAAATCCGTGAAATCGCCCGGGAGGAAGCATCACATGCCTCCATGCCGTAACGTAGTCCAAAATATGTTATTCTACATTGCACTCTAGAGAACCAACTGTTTCTTTTATAAAATTATTTTATATAAACTTCTTTCCAATTAATGAAAAAAAAAAAAATTAACAAATTTATGTGCAGAGTTTGAACCTACAGACAACGTCATGCAAAAAAAAAAAAAAACAAAAAAAAAACACGCTCAACTTACCCACAGTAGAATTTTGACGGCCCATTGTTTTATTACTGTTTCTAAGCAACGACATGGAAAAAATAGCCTTACCAATGATAGATAAATTAAGGTAATGGTTTTGATTATCAAGAATTATCGGGGGGGGGGATATTCTGAGACAAAACTTAATCAAGATCACTCCCAAACTTATGCACTAAAGTTCTGTAAATTTTAAAGAAAATCTGTTCAGCTGTTTCGGAGGAAGGAATTCACACACACACAAAGTTGCACTTATATAACCGTAGAGATTCCCAAACAGTTCTCAGTTGTATGTGTATTCCATTTGGGCGAGATGATTTTAACTTGTTTTTTTTGCAGAAGGTGTCATTATACAGTGCCTGGTACTTTCAAATTGTCAACCAGGATGTTCAATGTTGCTTCCTCCCTAATACCTTGTTTTCTCACAGAAGAACCGTTGCTAATCTTTCTCTACGCTGTCCTTATTTTCATAGCAGGTGTTCAGCTGACCTTCTGTCTATGCTCTCTCTCTTCCTGTAAAACATTTGCAACAAAAAATTGTCTAGCTACAGCAACTGCCAACAAGTTTCCTTTCTTCCTTTTTGGGGTCTAATCCGACTCTTATACAGACATTTTACCATTCTCTCTCTCTCTCTGCCTCAAACTTGTCATCAAAATCCGTGAAATCTATAAGCAAGTATCTTTCCTAGAACTGCCCGTCTGTAACACGATACCGTGTAACTGTTTTCCAGCTGACTACAACATTGTCGTTTTCAAGTCAAATGCAAACAAATTTTTCTTGAACTATTCTCTTAAAGAATCAACTTCTGCCAAACTTCCACTATCCATTACCAATCATCACGGTGTTGTCTCGCTGTCCATCTGACATTCACTAACCCTTATCCCCGAGTAGTTTTCGGGACTTGCTAAATGGAGATTCTTCAGTAAAAATAAATTTTTTTAAAAGTTCAACGATTTTTCAGAATTATAAAAGTCGGATTCAATTTGATCCTCTTTAATTTTAAAAATAGTTCAGATATTTTAATACGATAACTCGACACCTGCAGATTATTTTAAAAACAAAAAAAAGCCGGTTAAAAAAAAAAAAAAAAAAAAAGAAAAAAAAGTGCAACATTTTTTTTCCTTCAGATTTTCCTTTTAAATTAAAATAAACCAATAAAATTACGTGATACAATTGAAGAGAAGGTTGGTTGGTTATGGCATATCAACCCTTTTTAGGTCATTTAATGCCGAATCCAGTGATTTTGAAGAAAAAGTTTTTAATAGAATATTTTTTTTTTGTTTTTTCAAGTCAGTTTCTACTTAACTCATAGTTGGGACCCTAACAAGTACTACCACTCTGGGTCAGAGTGGACCTGAGAGCAATGGCAATTGCGGGGTGGCTCCACACTCCCCAAAGCCTGCAAGCTGGGGCCCTCACCATTGGATATAGTTTAAGGTCATATCCAGGACCCAAGATATTTGGAGGGGAGGACTTGAATACCTACTAGACACTGTCCTCGAGTGTTTAAGGCCTCTCTATGCAGGGGTTTGTCAGAAAAACCTGACATGAGGATTCTTTTCCCTAGAATTAAACCCTGACTAAATATTCAAAATCGAATTTCGTATAATTTTAAATATAGCGTAATTACGGGAAATAATGATACTAACGTCTATGTCATGTCCACTGAAAACACCTTTAAGAAAAGATACAGAAACCACTTCAAGTCTTTCAAAACTGGGTCTCATTTTGATTATGATTACGTTCCTACTTCTTTAGCTTAATATTTTAAGTTAGTTGGTTGGTTGCTTTTGTTTTACGGCATATCAACCCTTTTTAGGTTATTTAATGCCGAATCCAGTGATTTTGAAGAAAAAGTTTTTGATAGAGTATATATTTGTTTTGTTTTTTCAAGTCAGTTTCTATTTAACCCATAGTATATTTGTTTTGTTTTTTCAAGTCAGTTTCTACTTAACTCATAGTTGAGACCCTAACAAGTACTACCACTCCGAGTCTGAGTGGACCTGGAAACGATAGTAATTAAGGGGTGGCTCCACACTCCCCAAAGCTCACCATCAAATATAGTTTAAGGTCATATCGAAGACCTTGAAAATAAGGGAATATATATATATGAGATTACTTTATAAATATTAACTCTTCAATATTTATAATATACTTTAGTTTTGCCATCTTGCATTATTTTGGTAAACTTAACTGTAATTCTTATTTCATTATATATATCTATTTATATATCTATAAAAGTGAAAGTGTGTGTGTGTGTGTGTGTGTGTGTGTGTGTGTATACATTTCCCTACGCATTTTTAGTCTATAGACTCAAAATTTGATATACAGGGTACTGAAATTTGGGAAAATCGATGTGATCGGTTTTTGGCCAGAAATTTGGGGATTAAGGGGTCAAAGTTCAACGATTTATCAACTCCTCCAACAATTTTGGGTCTAAACACTTGAAATTTTAGATATAGGTTCCTTGGACATGGATCTAACTTAATAACGTGATTTGAGCCCAAAACAACAAATTTTAAGGTGTCATAATGGGGTCAAAATTTAAAAAAATTTTGACCCCTGCAGTCTCTTACCAAATTACTCAGACAATTTCTGGTCTAAACACTTGAAATTTTACATAAAGGGTATTCAGAGATAGGGCAAGCTTTTTAATCGGTTTGGGTCGAAAATTTTTAGTTACCAATATATAAATGTATTTATGTCTGTTTGCATGTCTGCCCAACACTTTCGACAGAGGCGACGAATTTTCTCAAGATTAGTACCATTTTGAAGTTCGACCTTTCAGACGACAAATATCGAAAAATTGGCTAAAACCTTATCTTCACCTTAAATTGGGCACTTTTCTACAGGGGGGGGGGGCGTTTTTTTCGCCAATATTTTTTTAAATCATCCTCTCCTTTTGATTGTCTAGCCTTAATTTAAAAAAATGTTACTTCCGGTTTGGCGGTGGTCGTAACAGCATAGACGTCAGGTTTTTGTCCCGTTCTTTTCCTCCTTTGCGGTACGGGTTCGAGCCTGCCTTCCTACTACCACTTTTTTTTTCTCATACACATCCAAACACCCGGGCAACGCCGGGCTGAAATGCTAGTATATCTATAAAAGTGAAAGTGTCTGTGTGTGTGTACATTTCCATACGCAATAACTCAATTTTTAGTCTACAGACTCGAAATTTGATATACAGGGTACTGAGATTTGGCAAAATCGATGTGACCAGATTTCGGCCAGAAATTTGGCGATTAAGGGGTCAAAGTTCAACGATTTGACTTTTGAGAACTCTACCAAACTCCTCCGATAATTTTTGGTCTAAACACTTGAAATTTTAGATATAGGTTCCTTGGGCATGGATCTAACTTAATAACTTAATTTGAGCCCAAAATAATAAATTTTAAGGAGTCATAATAGGGGTCAAAGTTAAAAAAATTGACCACTTTTGTTTTTTTTTTTTTTGCTCAACACACCTCCAAAAACCGGGGCAACGCCGGGCACCCATGCTAGTATATATATATATATATATATATATATACACACACACACAAAAAAACAAACAGGCTCCTTCAGCTTTGACAGACTATGGATACCCACGAAGGCGTGCCTGCGTATGAATTTTTTGTGGCAGGAGGTGCGTAATCCCAACCACACCTCACCAGAGTCAACATTGTTAAATACCTGTGGCAAGTGAAGTGTATGTACAGGATGACTGGAAACAAATGCCGAGATTTGCGGAGAGCACATACATATATGTATGGCATAATCACATTGATACGCTGATTCTCACAAGATAACCGAAGTTAAGCGACATTAAACCTTGTCAGTACTAAATGGGTGACCATTTGGGACTTCCAGATGCTGTATGTGCTCTCCGCTTATCTCTGCATTGTTTCCAGTCGTCCTAGACTTCTTGCCACTGGATTCAAATAGGGCCGATTCAGGAGAGGTGTGGATGGAAATTGTGCAACCCTTGCCTCTCTCTCTCTATATATATATATATAGAGAGATAGAGATACATATATATATATATATATATATATGTATATATATATATATAAGAGAGAGAATCAATTAAATAAGAAAATGGCAATACAAAAATATATACTGATGGATACAGATTTATTCATTTATTCAATAAGGGTGATACATCAATTGGGGGTGTAGGATAAGTAATATATCACAGAGGTCACTCTAGTTCTCCCACCCCCAAACAGTCAATATTTTATCTCTTACTGCACAATTATTTCTCTCCTAATGTAACTATCGCTAGACATCGCATTCCTATTATGTTACCTAGCATTTTCTCTCCTTTTCTGATGAGAAGCATTAGGCTTCGAAATACCATGGTATAAAGAGTTCTTACTTATCCTACGCCCCTAATTAATTTATCATCCTTATTGAATAAACGAATAAATCTCTAAACATCAGTACATATTTTTATATTGTCATCTTATTTTATTGATACTTTATATAAGTTCCGAAACAATTTGTTGACCTTTGCATTATCCCGAAAAGTAAGAATCGATCTTATTCCAATAACATATACATACACACACACGCACACAGTAGAACCCTAGAACCCCAGGATATGGTGACCCTAGGATACGGTTTTTTTTCAGGTTACTAGGTAGAATACAATGTTTTTCCGGACCCTGGTTACGGTATTTGCCCTACTTTACGGTGTTAGGTTATCTGATCATAGACATGTGTATCATATTCTGTACTGTATTTTGTTACTAATTTTTGATGCCGTATTCCGGAGTTTTACTAATATATAATATCGTTAGATGAAGTTTGCTTGAAGCATTGTGTGTGATGAATATTTCGGAAGTATTAGGCTACTACAACTCAAGAAATGGAAAGTTTAAGCAAGTGATTTTCCATAATTTTATATATATATATATATATATATGTGTGTGTGTGTGTGTGTGTGCGTGTTGCATTTTCTCTAGCCGGTAAACATTTTTTTTTTTCTGTATTGAGACCTTTACCTGTTTAGATATTTTATATTAATTTCATATTGCTACTAATTTTTAATGCCGTATCCCAGGGTTCTACTATATATATATATATATATATATATATATATATATATATATATATATATATATAGTGATAGGACGATTCCAATATTTTCTCCGATTCTGATACAATTACCGACTGATTCTTTTTAAATTTTTAAATATAGAGTTATTTACTTTTTTTGTTGCTTTTTTGAAGAAGGGGATGATCAGATTACCGTAAAAGCCTATGTAATGTGCTCATATATTTTTGCGAATGTAAAAATACACTTGTTGTCTGATCTATAGATTGTAGCTTTACTGATAGTTTGAAATCAATAAATACTGTCATTAATACGAGTTATGAAAAAAATTAAGTTTTAAACAAGAACAAATAAAACAGGTACGGAAAATTGATGCTAATTTTTCCGATTTCGATACCGATTCCCCCAAATGTTCCGATTCTTTCAATTTCCGATTAATTGTCCCAATACTAATATATATATATATATATATATATATATATATATGAACAAATGATTAATAAAATATGTTAAAAGACATCTTGAAAAAGAGTTAAAAACATATTTAATTTTAAAAAAAGGAAGCACAAGATAAGTGGATAGTCCTTAATCCGCGGAGGTTTCGAAGAAATACTCTCCTTCTCATTGTCCCAATACTAATACATATATATATATAATTAAATAATTATTATTCATTTATATCTACAGACACTAGTGTTTCATGCTTACGCAATCATCAGTGTAAAGTAACAATTCCTGCCGTTCATAAGATTTAAACCCAGTATATATGTGTTTATTTGTTTGCGATACTTTTTGAGTAAATTCAATTATTTACACAAAAGTGCACTTTTACCTAAATGCGAGTTGGGAATAATTTTCCCTTTGACCAATTTAGTACCCCCAAATGGGGAACGGCATATGTATCGTTTTTATTTTTTTTTTTTTTATTCAGCCACTCTGAGGAGTCGTATACAACGAAACACGTGTCAGTGGATAATTATATTTTAAAAATAATACATATGCCGCTCCAATTCGGGGGTATCAAATTGGTCAAAGGGAAAATTATTCTTCCCAACTCGCATTTAGGTAAAAATGCACTTTATATGAATAATTGAATTTATTCAAAAAGTATCGCAAACAAAAACAAACAACATCTACATAAAAAAACGCGAGATTTAAGCTTCTTTCCATGGGGTCCCGATTTCGAATCTCGCTAGATTCAGCACCTCTGATGAGTCATAGATGACGAAACACGTGTCAGCGGATAACTATATTTAAAAAACATTATATATATATATACTAACATGGGCGCCCGGCGTTGCCCGGGTGTTTGGATGTGTATGTTGAAAAAAAAAAAAAAAAAAAAAAAAAATGGTAGTAGGAAGGCAGGCTCGAACCCATACCACAAAGGAGGAATAGAACGAGGTAAAACCTAACGTTTATGCTTTTACGACCACCACCAAACCGAAAGCGACATTTTTTAAAATTAAGGCTAGACAATCCAAAGGAAAGGATAACTTTAAAAAATATCTGCGAAAAAAGTGACCCCCCCCCCTGTAGAAAAGTGCCTAGTTGAAGGGGAAGATATTAATGTTTTTAGCCAATTTTTCGATATTTGTCATATGAAAGGTCGAACTTTAAAACGATACTGATCTTGGTAAAATCCGTCGCCTCTATTGAAAGTTTAAGGCAGACATGCAAACAGACATACATACATACATTTATATATTGGTAACTAAAAATTTTCGACCCAAACTGATGAAAAAGCTTGCCCTATCGCTGAATACATTTTATGTAAAATTTCAAATATTTAGACCAGAAATTGTCTGAGTAATTTGGAAGAGACTGCAGAAGTCAATTTTTTTAAAATTTTACCCCTATTATGGTCCTTTAAAATTTATTGTTTTGCGCTCAAATCAAGTTATTAAGTTAGAGCCATGTCCAAGGAACCTATATCTAAAATTTCAAGTGCGTAGACCCAAAATTGTCGGAGGAGTTTGGTAGAGTTCTCAAAGGTCAAATCGTTGAACTTTGACCCCTTAATCGCCAAATTTTTTGCCAAAAACCGATCACATCGATTTTGCCAAATCTCAGTAACCTGTATATCAAATTTCGAGTCTATAGACAGAGTTATTGCGTAGGGAAATGTACACAGACACGTTCATATATATATATATATATATATATTATATATATATAGTGTCTAAAATAAAGAATCTAAGTTCAAAACCCCTTCAGTGACTTTTTGGACACCCTATATATATATATATATAAATATATATATATATATATATATATATATTTCAACAAATATATATATACAGGGTGTCCAAAAAGTCACTGAAGGGGTTTTGAACTTAGATTCTTTATTTTAGACACTAATATATATATATATATATATATATATATATATTTGTTGAAAGTTTAGGTTGTTGTAGATCTGATTTTGTTTCCTTTAATCTTTTCACCTGCCGACATCTTAAAGCACTCCAAAAACTACATCAAGGACTTGACTTTTTTTTTTTGTTGTTTTTTAATTAACCGACAACATCGTCAAACCAACATCAGTGTCCTGGAAGAGACTGGTTGCTCTAGTCTAAAGGCTTCAGTTGTTAAAAATCCTTGGGCTGGTCACGTAGTAAGGATGATCAGTCTTCTAAGAAAAGTTTTTTTCCAACTAAATGTCAGTGGTAGGAGGGTTGAATGACAGGAGAAGCGATATAAGGATTGTTCCAAGAATATGAAGTGTGCAACTGGTTGTACCAGATTTTTTTTCTAAAGAATACATAGAGTTAGATTAATAGACGCCAGATGGCAGGTAGCTTTTGCTTACACACATTATATATATATATATATATATATATATATATATATATATATATATATATATATAACTTAAAAGAAAATAGCACGGGCACCTGTTACAACCTAACAATGTAAAAAAAAAAGTTTTTGATTTTTGTTAACAGCTTATTTCTATAATAGTTTTGATTTTTTTTTTTGTTTTTATTATTTAGTCAACTAAAAAATAAGCGGATTAATTTTTTTTTGTTTGATTCAAGTTAGCTATAATTAAGCTTATTAAAACGGGTTTATATTTGCTGAGTGAAGAAGCCTGAATACAACTCGACAAAGATGACAATAAAATGGGCGAGCATAGTAAACCTGATGAACACCAATACAGACTACCGCATTCAATTATGCACTAAAACAGTCAGGAAAGGTATTAACCCAGAGAAGTGGGGTCCAAGAAATACCAAAAAGCCTCCCTATCTTGTCAACCATACAAATAACCCCTATCTTGTCGCCTATACAAATAGCTCCCCCCCCAGCCCGTCCGCCATGCAAATAGCTCCCCACCTCCAGCTCGTCCGCCATGCAAATAGCTCCCCCCCCCCAGTTCGTCCGCCACGCAAATAGCTCCCCCCCCCAACTTGTCTCCCGGCATACAAATTTCCCCCCTAGCTCGTCTGCCATACAAATAACCCCTCAGTTCGTCCGCCATACAAATAGCCCTACAGTTCGACCATACAAACAGCACCCCCAAGTTGTCAACCAATCAAATAGCCCCTTCACCTACTCCAGACTCATCGACCATACAAATAGGCATGAGCAGTAACTGAAGATATCTTCAATTTAAGCCTGACAGACTAACAGGAAGGCTATTTTCTACAGACAAAACTACTATTTCAAATATAAACATGACAGACCAATGAAAACAATTTCAAACTTAAGTATCCAAAGAAAATGCTATTTCAGAAACACTCATGTCTGTAGGTATATTTGACGCAGACAAAAATGCTATTTTTAATTTAAGCATGACAGACCGATGAAAACGCTACTTCAAACTTGAACTTGATAGGTCGTCTGATGGATAAAGCCTTCAATGGAGACGTGATGGCATTTCTAAAGAGCAAAGAAAAAAAAAAAAAAAGAAATTATATCAAACGGTTAAAATCCGCCGGGAGGAAGAATTTTAATTTCAAGCAGAGCAGCTGAAAATTCTTTCCTCTTAATTACACGTGTTAATATACGATTCTGAAAGAGTTTTCCAACCAAATTTATAATTCATTTGTAAATATTGATTTCTGGTCAATTTAGAGAACGTTTTCTCTTTCTCAATAGAATAGCCAATGAAATTCTCTGGTGGCGCCATTTACATTTTTATTTTTATCTTCCTCGTTTCAAAAATGGCAGTTCTCTTCAACCAAGTTACAGAAATTATATTGTTCTCTTGATAGACACTGATGTTGGAAAATGTTTGCTACGGCTTACAAAAGCATTATTGGTATATCTGCTTCTGCACGAATGCAGAATGTGACACAAGGTCGTTTTTAATGTGGGGGGGGACCAGCTATCCCAAAAGGGGCACTCTGGGAATAAGCAAAAATAAAAAGTGCATTCATATAGGAGGGTTTCCCCTCCATTGACTAAAGGCAAATTAACTCAAGTATAACATCAGAACAGATACTACAATGTGATCTTAGCCTGAAGGTCAGATACTTTCAAAAGGCATTATTTTCCAATAATTTAGTACTAGTTTGACCATTTTGTCGAAAGATGTTCTGAAAACGATGTATACCAAACATTCAAGAGAGAATACATGGCATAATCATGGTAGTACAACGGTTCTCATTAGATCACTGAAGTTAAGCAACGTTGAGCCTGGTCAATACTAAAATGGGTGACCATCTATAAATTTAAAAGCGAAAATGTGTGTATGTATGTATGTTCGCTTTTTGTGTATGTCTGTAAAAGGCTTTTTTCCGAGAAGCGATCGGCCGGCTCACAACTTCTTAAAACTTTTTATATCACATATAAATCATAATATCTACGAGTTAATAACGGAGGCGCCTCTCTATTTAATTTGCTCTACTTCGAAAAGATAAATATTCAACATTTTCGCTCACCGCATGTGGATTAGGCTTTTTCGTATAATAAAAGCGGCACTAATTCTGGCGGTATTTTTCCGGTCGTGATCGCCGGAAATGTCCGAAAGCAATCAGATTTGATCAATGTGGAAATATTTTCCTTATTGCTATTCAATTTGAACAATCCCCCTTTTTATGGGAAGCTGGTCTCCCCCCCTACATCTTGAGAAAATAAAAATAAAAAAAGCGTTCCAGCAGTAAATGAAATGCTACCCCGCAGTCAAAGTTGACCTCATTAAGTCATTAAAATGGGCACCTGCCAATTCTAAATAGTTAAATAAATTCAAACGTGTTTCCGTTAGTATTTCGCGGTGGCCCAATGGTTAACGTCACGTTTTTTGTTTTTTTTTCACACTTTAATTTCCAACTTTGCGTCAAGGATTCGGGTTCGATCCTCCTACTTACCTATCAAAACTTTATTTTAATCCCCTCCCCCAGAGTTTTGATTTACCCAAAACCACACACACCTCCAAACACCCGGGCAACGCCGGGTACCCCCCCCCCCCCGCTAGTCTATAATATAAATCTCACCTGTTTGTTTAAATGTATGTTTGTATGTCTGCCTAAAACTTTCGACAGAGGCAACAGATTTTCATGAGATCGGTATCGTTTTGAAGTTCGACCCTTCGGACAACAAATATTGAAAAATTGGCCAAAAACATTAATTTCTTCACCCTCAACCGAGCACTTTTCTACAGGGAGGGGGGGGGTCGCTTTTTTCATCGATATTTTCTAAAGTCATTCTCTCTTTTCAATTGACTAGCCTTAATTTGAATATTCGCCACTTCCGGTTTGGTGATAGGTGCAACGACAAAGATGTCACATTTTTTTTCACATTCTTTTCTTCCTTCGTGGTACGGGTTCAAGCCTGCTTGCCTACTCCCACTTTTTTTTTTTTTTTTTTTTTTAATTTTTTTTATTTTGCTCAACACACACCTCCAAACACCCCGGTATCCAGGCTAGTTTGGTAATATAAAGCACTGTATGCAGGAGGATATCGACCCCCTACTTGCAAGAACTGCAAAAATCTAACGTTGTTATTTCCCTTAATAGAATTATACATGCAATTGGGACTGCTTGTGAATTTAATATTCCCTTAACACTTTTTCCTCCAGAGAAAGTCGGTTCAACCTGCCTGTCATTCAAGGAGGAATTTCCTGGTAAATGACCTTGTGATAGGTCCTTAAATTGCTAGACTGACCATGTATGCCGCAATGTTGAGCTCCTTTTGCTAATGTTGAAAATGTTGCCAAAACACTAAAGAGTTTTCTAATACTGCCTGTTTGTTAACAAAACGAAAATTCCATGAGCAAAGTTTCTTTTCTAGAGTTGCCAGTCTGTGGAACGCAATACCACAGGTCTACTTCCCACTTAACTATAACAATTGCTTTCAATTCCAATATAAACAAGTTTTTGAGTAATCCTCGTTAATAATCAATTTCTACCCGTGTTCCACCATTACTGATCATCAGTGTTCCATCATTAACCCTTATTCTCAAGTAGCTTCGGGGCCTTGATAAGCAGTGACTTAGTAAAAAAAATAAAAGGATTGTGTATCTAGTCTGTGAAGATCCTTTGAGAATTAATAAACAAAAATAAAAGCTTTATATATATATCTATATATATAAAAATGTAAATGTTGGTTCGTTCGGAGTTAATTGTCTAAAAAACCACTGGACGGATGGCTTCCATGTTTTGGTATAATATGTTTACTATATCCATGTGTGTTTTTATATATTCCTTTTTAATTATAACATTATACTTAATTTTTCTATGATAAATAGGTGGATTTCTTTGTACGGAGAGGCCATTTTTTTTATTTAGAGACAATTATTTATTACCGCTTCCTGTCAGGTGACCAGTGTTACAATTTAGCGGTTTTCCTGCTAGATCTGGAGATTTCGTTTACAATCTAGCGGGAAATTCTAGACAATCTGGAGGTATTTGGCACCCAGACACCCGCATTAGATTGCTTGAAAATACTTTAAAACATAAAATAAACTCATTCATGTAAGTAAAAAAAAGCATTTATTGCCTTTGGTAACAATTATTTATTAATTATTTTGTTTTGTTTTTCACCTTTTTTTCGACTAACCATTCTTAAATCTCACTATAAAATCGATTTTTCCAAGTACATTTTAGGTGGGGGAGGCATTCCAATCTCCCCGAAGGGGTTTGTATTACTGTACACGGGTTTGTATTACTGTACACAGATTCGAAAAAGTTGTCAAAAAACAAATATATAACAAATAAATGTTATCAAAGGCAAAATAAGTTACTTTTCTGCCAAACTGGCTAGCGATTTTCTGGATATTTCTTTCTCCTGATCTCGCGGGTTTTTTTAAAAATCTCAGTTGACAACATTGCATCACTAAAAAAACACCACAGGCTTAATGTAAACAAAATGTGTTTACAATATCGGTAAATTTTCAATGGGTTTATTGATAATGTAACCATGTGATTGAACTTTAATTTAAATTAACCACACGTGGTCGCAAAATGAATGCCGACGCTCAAAGTGTATACACATTTTGATTCCTCCCTTTACTTAAAAATTCACCAAAAATCAGGAAATTAACGAATTTTAATGAAAATTGCAGTATTTTTCAAATAATGATCGCAGAATATAATGAACTAATTATTTTTACTTAACTCTTGGTGAAAATGTTTTATTTTGTTTAAACAAAAAATACCTTTACTAAAGTTATGGTTTTCAGTAGTAAATAAAAAACGCAAGAATTTATTTTTGCTTTTTTTAAAGCATCGTAATTTGTAACAATAAAAAATAATTTTTACAGTAACATTACGAAAAAAGCCCCTAAAGTCCGTATTAATGTATTCAATATAACTCGAAGAAAAATGAATTATCGGATACTATTCAGGAAATTAAAGATTCAATTAGATTCCTATTTCAGTCACCTAAATTATTTAGGGTGAAATGAGTTTAGGAATTTATAGCCAAACCTAAATATTTTTTTTTTTTTGGTAAATATCCAGATACGCTACTACAGAACACCGTCCACTCTAATTTGTTTTAGGGGGGGGGGGGGATGTTGGGGCGCACGCGCGCCAACATCACATCCGCTCCCCCCCCCCCTCGCTCGCGCCCCCAATGTACAAAGTAAAATCTTCGGAAAATGTTAAATGGTGTTCTAATTGGTAAATGTCGGTGCGTTACTTACGGAAAATTTGAAAATTCGATGTTCCAGGTTAAAAAAAAAAAAAAACAGATAAATTACCCCCCCTACTCCAACTTGGTGTCCTTTCCTTTTCTTATTTTATTTCTTTTACAGCTAATTTTAAATTTTCCACCCAAAAAGCGCTATAATGTATTTTTGAAAATTAGAAAATTCTATGTCCTGGAAAAAAAAATCCCCTCCCCCCCCAACATAGTTTGCTTGGTGAAGCCGTCGTTTATGCTACAGCGTGCATGCGCGTAGCATAAACGGATGCTGCAAAATGGTGGAAAGAAGTTCGTGGGTTCAGGGGTAAATACCATGCAAACGGTAAATTTGCCCCAAGTTTGACTATCAGATTCGTTGTCAGCGACCTCAATTACCTATAAAAAAACAAATTAGAGAGGTCGGTGTTCTGTAGTAGCGTATCTGGATATTTAACTTTTTTTTTTCTTGCTTAAAAAAAAATAGCATTAATACAGTAAGTTAGGTAAACTGACTTTTTCGTTTAAAAATGGAATTATTTCCCTTTCGTTATTAACTTTTTTTTTTTAAATTTTTTTTTAATAAATATTTTGTGTTTTATATACATAAAGTACAATTGTTGAATGTTACTGTTTTGATTATATTCGTTTGGGGGGGGCACAATTAAAAAATTAAGAAAGATTAAAAGGAAGCAAAATTTAAGTTTCCGTTCCATTTTTACAACAACCGTAAAACAGTGCATACTCAGCAAGTTTTATCGTAATTTATAAGCATATTGAAACACTAAATCAACATTTTATTTATTTTATTTTGCATAATTAATGATGGAAGTATTTTTCTGTTTATTTTCTTAACATCTGTTAAAAAAAAATAATTTGTACATTCTCTTGAAAAAAAGAATCACACTTTTCTCTACTTTCACATGTGTTCCATTTTAACAAACTGAGCCACAGCAACGCGTGGCCGGGTACAGCTAGTGTATATATATATATATATATATATATATATATATATATATGAGAATGTGTGTGAGGACACTTCTCAAACTATATACTCAACGAATTTTAGATCTACAGACTTGAAATTTGGTATATAGGATATTCAGACATGTGGAACACTTTAATTGGTCTTCATCCAGAAAAAAGGGCTGCTTAGGGGTCAAAAAAAAAAAAAAAAAATGGTACGTGGAGGTGATTGGATTTTTATCTGTTTGCCACCCGTTTCACGAATGCGTATGCATGAATCGTCCACATGACAGATTACTTATGTTAAGAATAAGCAGGCTTGAAAACAGCTTTTAAATATGTCAAGCAGGCCTAATGGTTATCGTACTTGAGTTACTGTCTTTAGGTGTTGGTTTCGATCTCAGCTAGAGTATTTTTTTCTTTTTTTTTTTTTTTTTTTTTAACTTACAAGAAGTGAACAGTTTATAAAAAATAATACTTGCATGCACATTTCTCCATTTCTGTTATGAATTAAAATAAAAATTTATACGTATTTTACAACCGGCCAATGTCGGGCAGCCTGCTAGTATATATATGTATGTATGTCTATTTAGGCTTCAATTTTTCTCTTAAGCATATTTCATTAAATAAAATAAACGTTTTGTCTATTAATTCTATTTTTGACCCTTTCCAACTTCCAAATAACCGTATTCATTTCTGGCAGGAACTGGCTGATGTAATCGCCATATTTGCCATAAGTCCGAGTACTTTCCAATCCTTCTGGATTCATCATCAGGGATAGATTAATTTAACTGATTTTGAACAATTTATAGAATTTTTTTTTTTTATAATATATATTTATTTCATTAGTAAATTATTTTAATAACTTTACAAACATTTCAGGATGTTATTACTATTGGTAAAGTTTATTTTAATAGTATTTTTTTTTAGTTTTTATGAGTAATTCAAGTTTCCATTTATTATTGGTCTGTTCAAGTATAGATTTTTTTTTTTTTTTTTACATAGGAATCACCACATTATCAAGGCCCAGAGGCCACTCAAGGATAAGGGTTAAAGAGTGTACAGTAGAAATTGGACAATATAGTAATCATTAGTAATGAAAAATTTGGTAAATTTGATAACTTATATGGAACGGCTCATCAAGAACTTATTTACTTTAGACTTGAACACAACCATATTGTAGTCAGCCGGAAAGCAGGAAAACGGAAGACAATTTCACAGGCGTGCAGTTCTAAGAAAGAAGCTTTGTTCATGGAATCTACGATTAGGTTTAGGCACAGATAAAGAGTGGGGGGAATTATTGATAGTGTTTACAGCTAGACGAGTGTTTCTTGTGAAAGTTTGGCGAGGGGGGACCATAGATTGAAGCTCAGTCGAACACTTTCCATGAAAATAACGATACATCAGAGACAAACTCGCAACATCTCTTCTGTGAGATAGAGGTTGCAAGGAGGAGAAAAGGACATCTCCTACGAGGCTACGAAGTCTATTTTGAACTCTTTCAAGGCAGGACAAGTCCTTTCTAGCAGCTCCTGCCCAGATGTGGCAACAGTATTCCATCCTTGGACGTACCTGGCTCTTATATAGATAGAGAATAGCATCAGCAGTGAGATATTTACCGGATCGATAGAAAGATCCCACCATTTTTCCAGCGGCCTTGGCAACAGATTTGATGTATGTGTTCCATTTAAGATCAGGAGTAATGGTCAAGCCCAGAAGCTTGTCAAAACTTGAGGCCTTCTGAAGACGAGAGCCATTCATTTCAATTGATGCCAAATGTGGATTAGAATGTTGATGATGTAAAGAGAGAAGCTTGGTTTTAGATGCATTAAAAGTAACTAGCCACTCCTTTCCCCATTGTACTACGTGCTCAAGATCAGAGGAGAGAGAGTGTGTTGCCAACTAAAATCTTCATAAATTGGGACAAGGGACAGGAATGTTGATTAGTCAGGTGGTTAAATATAGCACCGTTTTCAAAGCAATGCATGGTTAATCTCCTCGACAAAGTAGTGGTAGTCAAACCTATCTATGTTTTCATTTTTATTGTCAGAGATACATTTAATAATATATGCGTGCGCATGTGTGTATGTGTGTACTATTGAAAAAGTTTTCCAACTTTAGTATTCCAATATAGATAATAAAGTTCTTCAAGATAGCTCTAGTGTTGCACTATCGAGCTATGGAGTTCTACTGTAAAGATTATACACCATTTATATGGAGAATCTGGATAATGGATGATTATCTGTACGACATATAATATGTGATGGGAAAAAAAAATTATCTGTACGGCATGTAATATGTGATGAGAAAGAAAAAAAGACTTCCAAAATTCTGAATTTATCAGATTGTCGGTGAGAAGGACTACCTATAAAGTTGATGCGATTCTTGTTACTTGTTTTTAATGCATATTTTGCGTGGTATGATGATAATAAAAAAACATATATGGAGAACTATTATGTATAAAAATATCAGCAATGGGCCGAAACAATTGTATGCATGTATTGTTAATAAAGCTAAAACCTTTTTTGAAATGAGCATAATGCGTGAAGTTGCTGGTTGGTTGTTTTTGTTTTACGGCATATCAACCCCTTTTCAGATTATTTAATGCCAAATCCAGTGATTTTGAAGAAAAATTGTTTAATAGAATATATTTGTTTTTTTTTCAAGTCGGTTTCTATTTAACCCATAGTTGGGACCCTAACAGGTACTACCGCTCCAGGTTGGAGTGGACCTGGGAGCAATGGCAATTAAGGAGTGGCTCCACAATCCCCAAAGCCTGCAAGCTGGGGCTTCACCACTGGATATAGTTTAAGGTCATATCCAGAACCAATGTGTGAAGTGGTATATCATATAAAGTATATATATATATATATATATATATATATATATAAAAAGGTCTATATTCCAAATTTCAAGATGTTGGGACAGCTCACTGTTTCTTCCAGCGTGTTAAATGTTCAATTCTTGACAGCACCTGTTTTGTAGCGCAGCGTCATTCTTGTAATTATTATGTCAATTTTTAAATACAGTCAACCCTGACTTTTAACAGAAGAATATACAATACAGCATATACAAATTCTTGACAGCATCTGTTTCGTAGCACAGATAATTAAGATTCAAAGATAGTATAACTAAAACAAAACACAATTGCAACTACTTTTCTGATTTTTCTGATTTTGTAATCATGCCTATATTCCTTTTTTCATTTAAAATTGATAGGTTCGAATTCTTCTGATGAGTCAGGGCTGAATAGATTAAAAAATTGAAATAATTACAAGAATGATTCTGCGCTACGAAACAGGTTCTGTTCAAGAATTATCTGTTTAACATGCTGACAAAAAAAATAAATAAACGGTAAGATGGGCAATATCTTGAAAGTTGGAATATAGACTGTCATTTATTTGTATACTAGTCTGGGTGTTCGTTGTTGTTTGAGTGTTTGGAGGTGTGTGTTGAGAGAAAAAAAAAAAAGTGGTAGTGTGTAGTCAGGCTCAAACCCGTACCGTGAAGAAAAAGAATGTGAAAAAAAATGTGACATCTTTGCCATTGCGTCCATTGCCAAACCGGAAGTGGCTAAGGTTTAAATTAAAGTCAGTCAATCAAAAAGAGGTGATTACTTTCAAAAATATCGGTGAAAAAAGCGACCCCTCCTTGTAGAAAAGTGCACAGTTGAGGGTGTAGGATTAATGTTTTTAGCTAATTTTTCAATATTTGTCGTTTAAAGGATCAAGCTTTAAAACGATACGGATCTCATGAAAATCCGTTGCCTTTGTCGAAAGTTTTATTTATTAGACATACATACATTCAAGATTTATATAATAGATGCTCTGTAGTTAAACCGCACTTCATAAATTAAAGGATTGGCATTAATAAAAAGCTGAAATATAATTGAATAAGCATATATTCCCGAGAGAGAGAGAGAGAGAGAGAGAGAGAGAGAGAGAGAGAGAGAGAGAGAGAGAGAGAGAGTGTGTGTAAAATAAGTTCTTGGGTCAGAACCAAAGTTAGGCATTTTTAAATTTCAGAAGGTTAGATTGAAGTAGAATGTTTCAGCTTCAACCTCTTCCATTCTGGAGATCAAAGTTGAAGCAAAATTCAATCAGGATTTCTCGTTATATAAACTCTCGACTTTTCCCTTGGACAACGTTAGAGAAGATAAAACTGAATGGGCATTTGCCAATTTACTCAAGAACTTTGCCAACTCTGCAACTTGATCCGAGTCTAGTTCTGTAGAAGGTTAATGGCTACCACAGTCTATTTCTCCTTTATATATATATATATATATATATATATATATATATATATATATATATATATATATATAAAGCAGGACCAGTTAACTGGTGTTGCCTGGTAGAAATATCTCCCTCTTGTAAAAAATTAAAGTACAGTTGTTGCTTGTTGCCCAATCTTCAACCATGTTAAAAACGGCTATCGGAATAGACACCCCATTTTGTGAAGGGAGGGGTTGTACAAATATTTGCCCCAAATTTAACCTTGATAATTGTCAGGATACCCAAATGCTTGTACTATAAACCAACAAAAAATTGGAGGGGGGGGGAAGGCAGTATCGGTTGAATAGAATTAGATTTGTTCCTCACGTGTGCGTACAAATCTGGTGGCCACTGATTTAAAGTGCATAATGCAGGTGTTTTTATCTCGAAAACTACTTGTATCTGCCAAATATAAATGAGATTTTCTTAATCAGCATAGTCGGCTGTAAAAGTCGGCATTTTAAGGTGGAGCTAAGGTAAAAATTTACCTTTGAAAAAAAATTAAAAAAAACGTAAACAAAGGTAATATTTATGCAGTGTCGATAAAGAGTCGGGAAAAAGAGAAGAGACAAAATACTCCACAGGAAGTATAATTTGTCTAAAATTAAACATAACGGCTGTTGGAATAAACACTCCATTTCGTGAGGTGGAGTTGTCAAAGTATTTGCCCCAAATGTAATCTTGATAATCGTTAGGATACCCACCCGCAAATACTATAAATCAACAAAAAAAAAAAAATTGGGGTGGGGCAGTGTAAAAGAAAACAAAAAACAATATCATGTAAGGTTCGCTAAGCCGCTCCGAAATTGAAAAATAAACAATGGTATCCCCCCCCCCGTACATATTTTTTTTTTCGGGATTTGTTTTTTTTTTGGGGGGGGTAGGTGAGGGGGATAGTGGCGTAATAGAAGTTGAGATTTGTGCACAACTGGCCAACTAGTAGATAATCTGCAACAAAAAAAAAGAAAAAACTTTTCAAAAGGAAATGGAATCATATTGTCTTTTCTAATTTTAAGTTTATCGTTCCACCCTGTATTTTGAATAATAGATACATGCATTATTTGGATTACAAGTATATACTCTGTGAAAAAGAACAAAAAAATATCATCCTACACCAATGTTAGCACTAATATGCATCTAAAAAAATTCCATAATCAATGAAGTTAAAAAGAATAAAGTTGTTAAAAAGAAAAGAAAAAACGTATAAATCAGCATAATAAGCAGAAAGAAAAAAGAAAACATTGTGGAAATAGATTTGATTTCTCGATTTTACTAAATATTTCAAAATAGATTTGAAATTTTTTTTTTTTTTTTACTCATTAACTTTTGTGTGATGGGGCGAATATATATAGTTATGAAAATATGACAATTAAGCTACACAGAGGTCTCCACATTTCATCTCCGTAGGAAATCTTCTGCCTAAATGTCATGAGGGCTTAATTTATATTCCTTAAATTGAGAGAAATGTTTTAGCTGTCCTTTCAGAAAGATTTTCTATCACGAAAATCTATAGAGAAAAAGAAATAAAAAGATTTAAAAAAAAAAAAAAATTTAAAAAAAAAATTTAAAAAAAAAAAAAAATTAAAAAAGCAAAAAAAAACAGAAGGTGCCAGAATATTCTAATACTGAGTTTTCATGCTAACTTAGCAGTTTGTTTGTTGACATGATGAATTTAACCACAGCTCAAACAGGATTCCAAGGTTATAAACCCAGCTGAAATAATCCTCTTTAAAACCTGGTAACAAAAGGCAACTTTTTTTTCTTTTCTTCTTTTTTTTTTGAAAGATTTCTCTCACCAAAGATATAAGTTTAAAATTTTTTAGATTCTCTTTAAGTGAATAATTAAACAACTCAACATACTCTGATCTCCTCCTAATGCCCTCATCCACCTCCCTGCCACTAGGTTTTCTGATTAATTTTAAAAATCTTTTTTCGTTTATGTGAAATTTTTTTTTTATGTGTGTTAAGTAAAGATTATATTTAATTTTATCTTTTGTTGTTCTAATTTAATTTATTATCTTGTTACACTTAACTATGTAACATTAAGCTACATGGAGGCTTCTGTATTTCACCTCCATAACTAATCATGTATTTTAGCTTGACGATTCCTTATGGGCATGAAATACAGAAGCCTCTGCAGGGATATACATTGCGAATCAAACAGTCACATTTGCAAGTGATTTTTTCAAAGTGGTAACTAGAAATTTAAAAAAAAAAAAAAAAAAAAAAAAACTTATCTTTTGGCGTTTGTGTTTTCTTTTTCGCCAACTATCTTTCGAAACTCATTACCGAGTGAAAAATTTCTTTTCAGCCGTTTTTATATAATATATATAATTTTTATTGTTTAAATAATTTGACTGTTCTTTATTTTTATATATATATATATATATATATATATATATATATATATATATATTATATTATATATATAAAAAGAACAGTCAAATTATTTAAACAATAAAAATTTTATTAGAACAATATACTATTTTTTTTAATGAAGGCTGTATAAAAAAAAACACCTGAAGAAATTCGAATGCTTATTCCTTCAAATCTCAACTTAAAATTTGGAGCATATTTAGAATTGCACTTATTTAAAAAAAAAAAAAAAAATCTTTATGATGTATGTAATTGTCAGGGATCGAAGCTGTCACATTCCAAAAATCATGTGGGTTTAACTAGTAACTTTTCTATTTGGCTAGTATATTTCTGTGCTGGTTAATATGTTCTCTTCAAAAGGTTGAGTGAAATCATTATAGCCGTGAATGCTCAAGTCATGTTGCCCTGGCTTCTGTCCGATACTATTAACTCGAAGTGTCAATTTACCAGAAAGCGTTTAACAGATGTTAAAACAATGATTGTTGGTTTACGTAACGGGATATAAGGTTAAGTTCAAATATATCAACACAAGAGATAATCCTGCAGACTTCACTACACGAGGTATCTCTCTAAATAAATTTAGAAGGGAGATGGAATTTTGGTCGAGAAGTCCTGTCTAATTGAAGGGAGATAACTTGGACTGGCCTTCCTTCGACTTGGAGTGCCTTAGCTCGACCAATAAAATACTCACTAAAGCATACACTAGTTGTGACGATGAGTTAAATGATTTCTTCCGCAATTAATGTAGAAAGATTTCCCGCTTTAAATAAGTGGATAAGAATATAGACTTTAGTTTTTAAATTTATACTTAAAATAAAAGGTGTCGATTGTGATTTTAGTCTTAAGGCCAAATCTTATTTAATTAAGATTACTCAAAGTCAATTCCTGGTCAAGGAAAATAATTATTTGGATAAATCCTCCTGTAATGAGATCCTTTTATTGGTATCTAAATTCAATTTATATCTGGATGAAGAAGGGTTGATACATTCTCGCAGACAAATTGACAACTACCTATTTTTCCAAAGATATTATGCATCCTATTTTGTTGCCTAGATCATGTGACTTGTTTGATTGTCATGGATTGCCATCTTAGTTTCAAACATTTGGGAATAGCTGCAACTCTTTCCAAACTACGCCTCTCAGGATTTTGGTTACCTAGATCCAGACAGCCATCAAAACGGTAATCTCTGGTTGTACTGTCTGTAAAAGGTACAACTCTCTGTTCTTTAAGTACTCCAAGATTACTAACTCATCCAAGCATCGAGTTAACTTGGTTAGGCCTTTCTTGCATACTGGTATTGATTTTACGGATCACTTGTGGGTTCAGGAAGGTAAAGAAACTAAGAAAACGTATATATTGATAGAGACATTAATCTGGATCTTCTGCCTGACATGTCTGTTTGCTCTGTGGTATTGATATTTTTGAGATTTTTTCATATGCTTGAAGTTCCTTCACACATTTATTCTGGCAATGTTTGTTCTTTTGTAGCTGGTTGTGGCTTGATAGAGCAAGTTTATTTGTCGGATGAGTTTAAGAAAAATTATGACATTTACCGCATCAAACGTCAGAACATACGTATGTACTCGGCGCGGTGTGGGACAGATTTATTAAGGTGGTTAAGAACCGTCTTTTTAAGGTAGTTGAACAAAGGAAGTTGGATTATTTCCAACTCCTAATGGCCTTGTCCGACTTTCAAGGGTCTATTAATGACAGACCTTTAACTTATCGTTCTGACAATTCAAGTTTGGAGGTAATTACTCCTAACGCATTTTTTTCGTTCGTTCTACAAAATTTCTGTATTTTTGAATTTAGAAGATGATGTCTTTGTGAGTCGTCCTCCTGGCAGAGAAGAACTCGTGAGAAGTTTGCAGTGGCGGGATGGATTTTTGCTTCAGTTTAAGCAGATGTCATATATGAGAGTTATCTTTTGGGATTAAAAGAATTGTCATATGATTTGTATCAGGTTGAATTTAATAACAGAATCAAGATCGGTGATGTACTGGTGTGGTTTTATTAAAAAAATCCGGTAAAGCCACGTCTTTATTGGAGTCTAGGAAGAATGATTAATCTCACTATTGGTACTGATAATTTAATTAATCTGCTATAATCAAGTGATGGTGTCTCTCAGGAGCATTCTTTGAGACATCTGTATTCTTTAGAACTTTCCATTACACATTCTTATCAGGTCCCTTTTTCTGATGAAGAAACTAGGGATTCTCTAAAATAGAGAATTAATGTAGATGTCGACGATGATACATCCAAACCTGTAAGATCTGGCAGATCTTTAAGAGAAAGAGATTCTGATTTTCTTAGAGTGTTGACATTTTTTTTTTTTTTTTTTTTTTTTTTTTTTTTTTTTTTTTTTGAGATATTTCATCTTTTTTCTTCTTCCTTTCCCTGGAGTTTGCTGTACTGCTACTGATGTTGGTCATGTGACTAATTTCTGCCTGTTGATTGATCTGCACATTCCCATATTTTGTAATAAAATTCAAGCTGAAGTTGGCAGTTCGGAATGAACATTCAAAATGTATTGATGTACCATCCTTTCTCTATCCAAACAGGACATTAAAATGTTGAAGCGAACTCGTCTAAGTTACCTGAATAATTCTTATTTCACTGAGAGAAATCTACTTCAAGTAAATCCACTTGGCAGATAAATATGTTTGAAAAATACCAGCTTGCAGGAGAGAAGACACATATAGGAAATATTCTCATGAGGAAGATATTTTCTTTTAAGGCCTAGAGAAAATGGATACGTCTCAAGCTGCAGTTTTTCTAAAAAAAAAAAAAAAAAAAAAAAAAACAAACAAACTCAAAAAAAGGGACAAAACTTTTTTTTTAACCAACTTCTTCAGAGAACGTTAAAATATGAAGAATTGTATTTTTTTTTAAAGGTTATTCCTTCAGGAAAAGGAAGAAATAAATTCCTCACTATAAAAGAACACTCTCGGAACATTATTTCAGATAAGTTATCTCTGTTTGCAGATATTTCGACTAATCTTTTCAAGAGGACTTTCATTTGAAAAAAAGACGACATTACAGAATGTAAGCTTAAATTGCAAACAAAAGGAAAGAACTCTTTTCGACTTTGGTAAAAGTATTATGCCCTTCTAAAAAAAAAAATAAATAAAAAACCCTACGTTGGTCAAAATCTCATCACAGCAGTAAAAGTAGTAAAAAAAAAAAAAAAATCCCAACCAGTCTTTCTTTCTATCTTTCATAATTGTTACCACACAAAGGATTTTTTTTTGTAACTGAGAGCAAAATCTTAGCAGCAGACAGCTAGTGAACTTTTTTTTTCCTTTTTCTAATTAAATTGTTTGTTTCTATCCACCAAGTCTTTTCTCTTATTTTTTTATTTTTTATTTTTTTTGCTTTTCTTTGTATGGGTAACCTTTTTATATATATCAAAGTGTTTATACGTCATTAGAAATGATAATTTCGACACCTTGAATGCGGAGACTAATACAGATGAGCTACAGGCACAAGCTGAACATGCAGAAACTACTGCAGATGTAAAACCCAAAGGAACATCCCATGGAATCATGAAAACTGAAACTGTATAATTGTAAGTTACCCCCGTGTCCCAGCTCCTCTTTTTTGTGTGTGTATATCATCATAAATGGGCTCCATACCAAATAAGTGATGAGGGTCAAGGCAGATGGAAAGACCGGAGATAAAGCACTAGCCAGACCTGCTCTGGATAAGTGCAAAGAGGTCTGGGACACTTATTGCTGCCCAAATTCCAGTGAAGACAAATGGTCACTGCCAACGAGAAATCAATGGTAAGTGGCTGTTGCAATCATGCAAATTCATTTGCAAAGGTTATTAAAACAAATGAAGAGTACTGGAAACCTGAGGAAACTTGTCACAAGGACTCCAGAGAACACCACAAGTTGTTCTCAAAGAGATCTTTGATGATGGCCTGCGTGACTACTCCTAGTGAGTAAATAGTATACAGTGGAGGATTCTCATCTTGATTGATGCGTTTACATTTTGGACGATGTAACCTTCTTCATCTTTTGAATTTGTCTAAAAAAATAAATCTCCAAACAATGTAAACAATTATATTTACTCAACTACACAAACAGACATTTTGTCTGAATCTAATATATAAACCCGCTATATGTCTGTCTGTCTGTCTGTAGGTCTCCATATTTTCAAACTATCTCCCATGAAACTAAAAGTCACAGAGTGGCGCTAGGGGCATCAAATGATGGGATTTTTTACAGGCCGTTCTTTTATGGGTCTTTAGCTGGTTAAAATTGTTTTTAAAAGTAATCAAAAATGGGTCAAAATTGAAAAAAAAAAAAAAAAAAAAAAAAAAAAAAATCGCTAAACATTTAGTACATTCCTCTTAGTTTATTTTTAATCAGTTCATATTCATGTTACATTGATAAAGTGGTAACGTCACCAGCTTTGAATGCTACAGTTTTTGGTTCTAGCTGATGGCACCTAATTTTTTTTTTTTTTTTTTTTTTTTAAACTTTTGAAATCATGAATCCATAATAATATATACAAAATCTGGCCACACTAAAATATCATATTTAAGCGTATTTTACGCCCGGACAACCCCCTAGTCTTATTGTACAACAAAATCCCAAACAATATGAAAGTCTTCCAAAATCCTTTCTTGTGAGAAATAGTTTGCGATTCAAAGAGACTAAATGTATCCAATACTAATGTAATAATAAGCCTCCCAAGAAACGATTCCATTGTTTAGAAGCCAAATTCAGAAAACGATTCCAAGATCAATATAGCAACTCCTAATTCTTCCTTCTTGCTAGTTATCATATAAATAAACTTTCCGATACTTTATAGAATGGAATATTCAGTTACCATTCTTAGATTAGATTCCGGGGAAAGCTAAAGTTCAGAAATAGACATTTTTATCATTTCGAACTCGCAGCCATTTTTGACAGATAAACAAAGAAATAACAAACAAGTATAAAATGAAATTAATAGAATCAGCCATTTTTTTTTTAAATATGCCCATTCAATATGCGCGTTTAACAATGGAAATGCAATTTCTAACATAGATAGATCAAGTGAGTAACAGACTAAGTTTTTTATAGAGGTGACTAGCCTAGGTGCCCGGGTGTTTGAAAGTGTGTGTTGACAAAAAAAAAAAAAAAGTGGTAGTAAGCAGGCAGGTTTGAACCCATACTGCAAAGGAGGAAAAGAACGTGTGTCAAAAAAAAAAAAAAAAAAAAAAAAAAAAAAAAAAACGCGACATCTTTGCTGTTGCGTCCATCAACAAACCAGAAGTGATGAATGTTTAAATTAAGGTTAGTTAATCGAAAAGAGAGGATGACTTTGTAGAAAAGTGCCCAGTTGAGGGTGAAGGAATCAACGTTTTTAGCCAATTTTTTGATATTTGTCATCTGAAGGGTCGAGCTTCAAAACGATACCGATCTCGTGAATATCGGTCATCTCTGTCGAAAATTTTAGGCAGACATACAAACATACATACATACATACATACATACATTTAAACAGACAGGTGAGATTTATATTATAGACTAGTCGGCATTGCTCGAGTGTTTGGAGGTGTGTGCTGAGCAAAAAAATAAAAAAGTGATGGCAGGCTGGCTCAAACCCGTACCACTAAGGAGGAAAAGAATGTGAAAAAAAAAAAAAAACGTGACGTCTTTGCTGTTGCGTCCATCACCAAACCGGAAGTGACAAAGGTTTAAATTAAGGCTAGTCAATCGAAAAGAAGGAATGGCTTTCGAAAATATCAGTGAAAAAACGACACCTTGTAGAAAAGTGCCCAGTTGAAGGAATTAAGGTTTTTAGCCAATTTTTTTATATTTGACATCTGAAGGGTCGAGCTTCAAAACGATACCAATCTGGTGAAAATCCGTCACCTCTGTCGAAAGTTTTAGGCATACATACAAACATACATTTAAACAGATAGGTGAGATTTATATTATAGACTAGCAGGGCTACCCGGCGTTGCTCGGGACCGTATAAACAATGAAAAAACAAAAGCAGATATTGAACATATGTTTTATTCTTAGGGGAGAGGAATCTTTCATCTCAAGTTTTAGCGTTACAAACAAACATTTGTCTTTTCTATATATAGATAATGACAGGTTTTTTGGGGGGCCCCCCCTCGAAGATAACTGATCAGTTGACCAACTTCTAGTGGTCCCTTTGACGTGAAATTTCGATATTTGTCATCCGGGTGATGGGGCTTCAATATGATACCACATTTGTCAACTCTGGTTGTGTCTGTCAAAAGTTTTAGCGTTACAAACAAACATACATACACACAGACGTTTGAGATTTATATATATGAGAGATCTAAAATTACTATTCCAAATGTAGACCTGATGGACCAAAGTAAATGCTATTTCAAAATTCAGCATGACAAATCAACAAATACAGTAAACTAAAAAAAATCTATTTTAAAATTTAGCATGACAGGCCAAAGAAATTGTTATTTAAAATGTAAGCATAACATAGAAAATAAAATTCTATTTTAAAATTTAGTGTGACAGACCAAAAAAAAATGCTATTTCAAAAAAAAAAAAAAAGTCCAGTAACTCTAGCGTTGGACTTCCAAATAATCTGTACAATTATGAAATAGGAATTTTTTCCCTAAATGTCTTAAGTACAAAGAAAAATAAATGTGACAGACTAACGAAATACTATTTCAAACTTTAGCATGACAGACCAACAAAAACCGTTTCAAAAATAAGCATGACAAACAAAGTCTCTTATAGATGCATCAACGCAGCTATAAATGCTATTTCAAACTTCAACATGAGAGAGGGTAAAAGAAGGGAGGGAACTCTTTGTGACAATTCAGATTCTTCTGATTTCTGTGGAATTTGCATAAATGACATTTTTTAAAAGGCAGTGTTCCTGTTTGAACACAACACAAATTTAATAGACATTTCTAGCAAGAGACAGCTTTGATAACCTTTTATTTGGTGAACTACAAAAACACTTAGTAAAATGAGGACAAAGAAAGCTACTTTAATGGCGCCTCTGCTAACAAACACCATTTACTTTTAGGGATAGGGAAAAAAGATTTCGATTATATTCAGAAAAATCATGTAAAAGCATTGATTTTTTTTTTTAACAGAAGAGTGTCCTGTCCAGCTCCTTTAGTATAGAAAAAGTCCAGTAACTCTAGCGTTGGACTTCCAAATAATCTGTACGAATATGAAAGATGGATTTTTTCCCCCCCAAAGGTCATAAGAAAAACTTATGAAACTGAAGATGTATTTGAGATTTTTTTTTTTTACCGAGTCAAAGCTCATCAAAGGACAATTCAGCATGACAGACCAACAAATACACTATTGGTATCTCTTAAACTCTTAACAAAAGGCCAGTGTTTTCTGACCACATAAAAATTCTAGTCAAATACAAACATTTTTTATAACTCTGAAACCCCTTTAGAATCGATATATAAAATTCACATTCCCTCACTAATTGAACCTATATATTTCTTTATTTGCTTGGGATCGTCTCATAAATATTCATACTAGTATTTATTTCGACTTTATATTTCAGCATTTTAAATTATATATTGTTTTTTATATTTAAATTTCATTCAGAAAAATAACATTTTCCAAAACAAAAATTTATAATTATTTGAACAAAGAATACAATATTCAAAGCAATTTCCTTAATCAATGGATTTTCGATGTAGGCTCATCTCCCCCAGAGCAAAAGTCATTAGCAAAATATTAAATCTGGTTTGATATAATTTTGCTAGTAAGCACATACATAGAAAATATATTAAAGATTAAATCTTTTTTTCCGAAAAAGTAGAGAAAGAAAATAAGGGTTGAAAAAAAAAAAAAAAAAAAAAGGATATGAGATATTGGTATCCAAACAGAATAGTAATCCTTGACTAGAATGGAACGATTTTATTAGGTTCCAGATTGGTTGAAGATTTCCCCATTGAAAGTAAATTCCAATTCTATTCAATGGAGTATCCAAAGTAACAGGCAATAATCCTTCGTGCATGGTGAATTTTAGATTCATTCGATCTCATTTTTTGGTGGTGCAAGATCCGTAGAAAGACGTTCTCTTTTATAAAGTAAAATCCAACCGTTTAAAATGAATGTTCCAAATAGTTAAGATATCCTTGATTAAATCAATAGAATTAAAATTTAAAACAGATTAAATCTGTTATTTTAAGAGTGGATTTAAAATAAAGATAAAAAAATAGAGAGACTTTAAAAATAAATGGTAAGTTTACAATAAAAACACTTAGGCAAATTTATCGAGTCTCTAATTAAAGGAGAAAAAAAAATTAAAATAAATATACATACATATATATATATATATATATATATATGTATGTATTTGTATATTTTGGCAGCAAGTCATTATTCGAACATGACTGAGTTATTCTTTTTCCAATCTTTCTGGATATCTTTTCCATTTGCCGAACGGTCTTTTTAGTTTCCGCTGGCATATTATATAAAATGGTGCCCAAAAGTTGTTGTTCGACCATATTCTTCTCACGCGCTTTCTATCGGTGTGTCCAATTATCATCAGGAGTGATTGTTGTGTTATCTTTATATAAATACATCAAGCCTCAAAGAAACAGATAAAAAGATAACAATCGCTCCTGATGATAATCAGACGCACCGATAGAAAGCGCTTGAGAAAAATATGGCCAAGCAACAACTTTTGGGCGCCATTTTATATAACATGCCAGCTGAAATTAAAAAGATTGCTCGGCAAATGGAAAAGATTATTTGCCGAGAAATCTTTTTAATTTCAGCTGGCATATTATATAAAATGGCGCCCAAAAGTTGTTGTTTGGCCATATTTTTCTCAAGCAATTTCTATCGGTGCGCCTGATTACCCAACAAGAATGAATATATATATATATATATATATATATATATATGAGAAAGAAGTGAATCATATTTGGATGTTAAAAAATAAGTCGATTTAAAAAAAAATTTTAAAAAAATATATATATATATATATATATATATATATTGCGAAATGTAAAACCCGAAGGAAAAGAAAGGTTGTTTTTGTTTTTCGTTTTTTTTGCAGAATTGTTGTATAATAAGTGAAAGGGGATAGAAAAAAAAAAATGTTGAATTTTTTTTTTTTTTTTTTTTTTAATCGACTTATTTTATAACATCCGAATATGGTTCACTTTCATTATTTTAAAATTTTGCTATTCTAATTAAGTGTTATATATATATATATATATTTCTTTTAATCTGTTTGTATGTTCGTTCCATTTTTTTCTCAGAAATTACTGCTCTAATGCCACTGAAATTTTGTATCGACCTTTGTTATAAGGTGCAATGAACTAAGTATAATGGTATCTGTTCAATGCACAGTTCAGGATTAATAGGGATTAGTCATCAGAATACAATATTTACTCTAAAAGCTTTCACAGTAACTACGAATCCGATTTGTCTGAAATTATGTGTGCGCCTTTGCAATGATAATGTGCAGCAAACTAAGTATAATGGTATTCGTTCAATGCACAGCCGGGGATTAATAGAGATTAATGCAAAAATGAGCATGAAGTTAACCATATTCAACCATCACTTTGGCATAAAGCAATCCTTCTAAGTCAACGGGCTATAACTTTTGCCCGTTTTTAACTTTTGCTAAACCGTCTAGCATAGCTATGTAACACACGTGTGTGATAGGTTGAAACGTTGCCAATGTTACCAACATTTGAAGACATTTCTGTGCGGCAGATAATGATAAATCAATAAGCATTCGCAATCATTTGATTCCAATATTAGCAGTTGTTTTGCAGAGACAAACTTTTCTCAATTCTTTTATTGATCAAGTGCTTAGCATCTCATCATCTCCCAGCATCAATTGTATGCACGCCGCACACAAAGAGGCAGACACTGAAAGCAAAAGCCCAGAAAAAAAAAGGATTTCTTTTCAATGCGCTATTATCATGAATTAAAGCAAATAAACGTTGCAAACCCGATGCATTTTCGATTACTTTATCTTTTGCAACACGAATGTGTTTTACTCGGCATTCGTCTCTTTCTTAACAACTTCCATTATAACCGGGTGGATTGCGGCTTCTTTATTACTACTTCCCCATTAAGGAAAAAAAAAAAATATATATATATATATATATATATATATATATACACACACATACATGTATATTTTTACGGTCAATTTTCATGGATCGGGGCACAACATAGGCAACAATCATGATTACAGACGCAACACATTGTTTTGACTCGAGTATATATTCGACACCGTTAACCAACCGAGAACCACATCACTCTATATAAAAGCATATAACATACCAACAGATATACACACAAGAGTTAAAACAATCAAAAGAATATGCTGTTGTCCTAGTAATGAGACAATGGCATTCTGCATCTAATCTGGTGCACTGCAGCATCTGCTGTCGCTATAAAATCGAAGCTGCAGTTGCCTCTCCAGATGCAGGCCTAGGCATGTGATAAGGAGACCTAGGTTTTCCCAGTTACCAGGTTCCCCCTTTTGACGTTGCAGACAAAGTCTGACGGAATAGCAAGCCAAATATGGTTGGAGCCAGCACAGCTGAAGGAGTTGCCGGAAAGGTGTAGGATGTGTTTTACTCGGCATTCGTCTCTTAACAACTTCACATTATAACCAAGCGGATTGCGGCTTCTTTATAACCACTTCCCCATTAAAACACTAAATTTTTTTCAGATCAATTTTCATGGATCAGGGCACAACATAGCCAACAATCATGATTAGAGGCACAACACATGGCATAATTAGATAGACACACCCATTCTCATTAGATAACTAGTTAAGCAACGTAGAGCCTGGTTAGTACCAGAGGGATGGCCATTTAAGAATACCAGGTGTTATATGTGGGAAGATGGCAACATCTCCGGACAAGTAATTGTCTGTATTTTTTTAGATGAGGTGTTTTCATTGACTGAGATTGTCGGACTGACTTCCTCATCTTGGTTGTGATAATAACAACCAAGATAGGAAGTCAGTCCGACAATCTCAGGACAAAAATAACAAAAAAAAAAAAAAAATTTGCTCTTAAAATCATCCCCTAAGTGAGATACATATGTGATGGGGATAGCACGTGAATTTAATATTCTCTAAAAACTTCCTCCTTTGGAGGAAACCAACTCAACTCACTCATGCTCAGTACAGGACTCATTAACTCCAAAAGCTGCTTTCTTAGAACTGCACGATTGTGGAACTCTGTTCCGTTTGCCTGTTTCCCAGCTGACTACAACTTAGTTGTCTTCAAGTCCAACATAAACAAATTCTTGATGAACCACACCCTTAAATAATCTAATATACCAAATTTCTGTTGCTAACGATTACTACAATATTATCCCATTGATTACTGTACACTCAATAACCTTTATCCCCGAGTGGCTCTCCGGGCCTTGATAAGTGATGACTCCTATGTAAAAAAGTGTTGATATGCCATAAAACCCAAAATCAAACTATTGAAGCATTTCATTAACAAACAAATAACTTATTCAAAAGGTTAATATAGTTTACTTGAAGCATTGTTTATTGCGTATATATAAAGGTAGTTTATAGAAATCAATAAAATGCAGAGGTGCAACGGAATGCACACAAACTGAAACAAATTAAGGCGTAATGGTGGAAGGAGTTATAGTGGAGCAGATTGCTGAAACAATCTTTAATTTGGTGCTTGTATCACTAAGTGAAAGATTCTTATGGAATATTGAGATAACCTGCACCACTATAATGCAATTTCTACATTTTATTAATATAATTTATTAATATTACAATTTTAATGGCCGTCAGTGCAGCTCAATGGAAGTTCTGTATAAGATATTAATTCGAGAAAAAAAACATTCCAAGTTGTGCGATCTTAGCATAAGTTTCTGCTTTTAATTGTATCTCTGATTAGCAAAATTAAAAATCGATAATTGAACATTAGTAACTCCAGATGAACTATGGGAGAAATTTTAATGGTGCCATGAAATTTATTGAAAAATTAAGTTCTTATAACTAATTTGAATTTTCTAACTGTTAACATATCGATTTCTATAAACAAACTTTCTTTTCTGTATATCTGATGGCAACCTTCTGTCTAATGATTAGGGCTATGACAACAGAATATTCTTATTGTTTTGACTCAAGTATATATTCGATACAGTTAATCAACTGAGAACCACATCACTATGTAAAAGCATATAAGATATCAACGGATACAAACTCGAGAGTCAAAACAACCAAAAGAATATGCTGTTGTCCTAACCCTAATGAGACAATGATGTTTCGCATCTAGTCTGGTCCACTGCAGCAGCTGCTGTCGCTATAAAATCCAAGCTAGAGTTGCCTCTCCAGATGCAGGCCTGGGCAGGTGATAAGGAGACCTAGGTTTGCCCAGTTACCAGGTTCTCCCTCTTGACGTTGCAGACAAAGTCCAACAGAATGGCAAGCCAATATGGTTGGAGCCAGCACAGCTGAAGGAGTTTCCAGAAAAGTGTTACAGTGCTCCCCTATTTGCCTATATATAAGACTAGTCTGGGTGCGTTGCCCGGGTGTTTGGAGGCGTGTGTTAAGCAAAAAAAAAAAAAAAAAAAAAAAGTGATAGTATGCAGGCAGGCTCGAACCCGTACCGCAAAGGAGGAAAAGAACGTGAAAAAAAAAAAAAAAAAATGTGACGTCTTTGCTGCTACATCCATCGCCAAACCAGAAGTGGCGAAGGTTTAAATTAAGGCTAGTCAATCAAAAAGAGGGGATGACTTTCGAAAATATTGGTGAAAAAAAGCGACCCTTCCCTGCAGAGCCAATTTTGCAATATTTATCGTCCAAAGCATCAAGCTTCAAAACGATACCGATCTCGTGAAAATCCGTTGCCTCTGTCAAAAGTTTTAGGCAGACATACAGACATTTAAACAGACAGATGAGATTTATATTATAGCTATAAATAGAGGACGAAGAGTCCGACATAGGGAACCAGTCTCTAGTTGCCTTTATATTGGATTTGAAACTAGTGGTACCAAATTTTTCTGATCTTCTGTAACACAAGTATTTTGCTTTTATATTTTCTTTATAATTGAGCATTTTGCTGAGGTTCTCTCCCACAAACTGTACGCAGGTATATTTAAAAAGATATTAAAATATTCATATAAAAATAGCAGGACCTGTGGAAATTACACAGGGGACTCATTCATATGTAATATATTGATGTTGGCATTCTGTAGATGTTCAGCGTAAATGGAGACGCTCTGATATTATTGTAGTTTTTTTGTTTTGTTTTTTGTTAAAACTGCAAAAGTATTTATCTAAGCTAGCACAACCGCCCAGCAAAGTCCAGTTGTAAAGTACGTTTAAATATGATATTTTAATTTTTGAAGATTTTGTATATATTATCATAGAGTTAATGTTCTATCAATTCTTATATATTATAAAGTTGCGATTTCAAAAATAGAAAAATATATATCTATATGACTTGGGTGCATTAGCTTGAATCAAAACTGAAATAAAAACTTATGAAAAAAAACTTATGAAAGCATAACTTCAGTTCCTTCAGTCATAATCAAAACCAAAACTTATGAAGAATTCTTGATAAAATTATTTATAAAAAAAAAAAATAGATGACTTAAGTGCCATCAGCTATAATCGAAACTGAAACCAAAACTTATGATGAATTCTTGGTAAAATTATTTATGACAAGAAATAGAAGTACATAACAATTAAATGGCCCGGATGTAAGTGTGACACAGAAAATAACACACACGATATTGTATTGCGATTTCCATAAAAAAAAAAAAAAAAAAACGAAACAAGCAAGATGCACCTGAAAAAAGGTCAAAATGTTCTGAATCAAATCATTAACATAAAAATAGGCCGCATTATTTCAATTTTTCGAACTTCTGTTCTCATCTCGAGTGTTATTTGCCAACGTTTCAGTCAATGTCATTTCCAACCTTTTTCGGGTGCAACTTGTCCAACTCAAGGATCTGTAAGGACCCGTGGCACAGTGGATAAAGTACTTGGTAAAATTCAGTTGTAAAAGTTACATTCCTGGAGATTGAAGGTTCAATCCTAAGTGCGGACCATCCAAAGATACGATTGTGAATTACATAGGACTTACCAAGTCATGGTTGATGGAACAAGAGTATGCTATCCGAGTTCAACAAAGGATTCCTGAACTCAACAAAGGATTCCTGAACTCAACAAAGGATTCCTGAACTCAACAAAGGATTCCTGAACTCAACAAAGGATTCCTGAACTCAACAAAGGATTCCTGAACTCAACAAAGGATTCCTGAACTCAACAAAGGATTCCTGAACTCAACAAAGGATTCCTGAACTCAACAAAGGATTCCTGAACTCAACAAAGGATTCCTGAACTCAACAAAGGATTCCTGAACTCAACAAAGGATTCCTGAACTCAACAAAGGATTCCTGAACTCAACAAAGGATTCCTGAACTCAACAAAGGATTCCTGAACTCAACAAAGGATTCCTGAACTCAACAAAGGATTCCTGAACTCAACAAAGGATTCCTGAACTCAACAAAGGATTCCTGAACTCAACAAAGGATTCCTGAACTCAACAAAGGATTCCTGAACTCAACAAAGGATTCCTGAACTCAACAAAGGATTCCTGAACTCAACAAAGGATTCCTGAACTCAACAAAGGATTCCTGAACTCAACAAAGGATTCCTGAACTCAACAAAGGATTCCTGAACTCAACAAAGGATTCCTGAACTCAACAAAGGATTCCTGAACTCAACAAAGGATTCCTGAACTCAACAAAGGATTCCTGAACTCAACAAAGGATTCCTGAACTCAACAAAGGATTCCTGAACTCAACAAAGGATTCCTGAACTCAACAAAGGATTCCTGAACTCAACAAAGGATTCCTGAACTCAACAAAGGATTCCTGAACTCAACAAAGGATTCCTGAACTCAACAAAGGATTCCTGAACTCAACAAAGGATTCCTGAACTCAACAAAGGATTCCTGAACTCAACAAAGGATTCCTGAACTCAACAAAGGATTCCTGAACTCAACAAAGGATCCCTGAACTCAACAAAGGATCCCTGAACTCAACAAAGGATCCCTGAACTCAACAAAGGATCCCTGAACTCAACAAAGGATCCCTGAACTCAACAAAGGATCCCTGAACTCAACAAAGGATCCCTGAACTCAACAAAGGATCCCTGAACTCAACAA
The DNA here is from genome assembly GCF_053919585.1 of Euprymna scolopes. Taxonomy (NCBI): domain Eukaryota; kingdom Metazoa; phylum Mollusca; class Cephalopoda; order Sepiida; family Sepiolidae; genus Euprymna; species Euprymna scolopes. The sequence goes on from NC_136511.1 coordinate 6,647,318, forward strand.
AGGATCCCTGAACTCAACAAAGGATCCCTGAACTCAACAAAGGATCCCTGAACTCAACAAAGGATTCCCGAATTTAACAAATTACATTTTAAGGTCAGATCAAAGCATTGTGAAAATAGCACTTAAGATGAGAACAGTTGTTAGAAAATCTAATATAAAAATAAATCCTTGTATTTGAATTCTTTGGACTACTGTTCTCATCTCGAGTGTCATTTTCACAACGTTTCGGTCAATGAAAAGTTGTGAAAATGACACCCAAGATGAAAATGCTAGTGTGAAGAATCCAAATAATATGAATAACCAATCCTCATCTCAAAAATTCCTAACCGTAATGAAACTAGGTGGTCAGATAATTCAAATTCGGAATCACATTTAACAATTTCTGAAACATCATGCTATAATTTTGAATTTAAAATTCTGCAGGTAAAAAAAAAAAAAAAAAAGAAAAAAGAAATCAGCAGGAACGATTTCTGTAATAATCAAAATAAAGTTTAGACATATTTTTCATTAAAAAAAAAAAAAAAAAAAAAAAAAATTTGGAAACACTTGAGTGGACTTAAAATTCTTGAAAATAGTGGAATTGAAATATTCTTTCTCGTTTCTTTCTTGGATTCAGAAATATTGAAACTACTTCAAACTACCAATCCAATTAGCTGGATGATTATTCTGATCAAGAGGAAAAGAAATTTAATCATCTTAAACTTCATTTAACTTAAAATATTAAAACGCTAGCTGTTCCTACCCGGCGTTGCCCGGATTATGACAATATTAATTTTAGCTTTTGAGATATATATATATATATATATATATATACACACACATTAGAACCCCGGGATATGGTGGCCCCTAGGATATGCTTTTTTCAGGTTACGATGTGGAATACAACGTTTTTCCAGCCCCTGATTACGGTATTTGTCCCGCCTTATGGTGTCATGTGTATTATTTACTGTACTGTATTTTGTTACTAATTTTTAATGCCGTATCCTGGGGTTCTACTGTATATATATATTTTTATACTTGTTGAGCCGTCCCCATCAATAATCAAATACTACCCAATTTACACCATTAACGATTATTACATTATCACCTTACATTCATTAATCCTTATCCTCGAGTGGCCTTCGGGCCTTGATAAGTGGCGATTCCCCTAAAAAAAAAAAAAAAAAAAAAAAAAGACAAGTGAACATTCTGTCCCCCCCCCCAAAAAAAAAAACGTTAACAAAATTATGCTTCACCAAGGTGTCCATTATATACTACCATGTTTTATTTATTTATTTATTTTTTTTTACAAACAGCCGGGTCGGGCATCCAGGTTAGTCTTCATATAAAAATCATAAAATTACATCAGTAATTAAAATTTTTATAAATAGATAATAAAAAAAGAAAAAACACCTAATAGTCACTTTTTTAAAATTATTTTTATTCTTTTGATTGAGAAATGAAGTAGCGCCATTCACCCGAAAGAGGATGTTTCTAGGGAATATCAAATTCACAAGTAATCTCCAATCGCATGCAACATATTGAGATTTGATGGAGTTAAAAATAAAAATGCCGTAGGATTAGAGGGGAGGGAGTCTAGATATCGGACGTTAATATTCTCAAACATGATGAAAGGACAATCATCATCTATATATATCTATAAAAATAAAAGTGTGTGTGTGTGTGTGTGTGTGTGTATACATTTCCCTACGCAATAACTCTGTCAATTTTAAGTCTACAGACTCGAAATTTGATATAAAAGGTATGGAGATTTGGGAAAATCTTTGTAATCCCTTTCGGCCAGAAATTTGGCTGTTAAGGGGTCAAAATTCAACGATTTGACCTTTGAGAACTCTACCAAACTCCTCTGCCAATTTTGGGTATAAACAATTGAAATTTTAGATATAGGTTTCTTAATAACTTGATTTTAGCCCAAAACAAATGTTAAGGGTCACAATAGAGGTTTGTTTTTTTATTATTATTATTTATGCTTTCTGTTTTTCCCATATAAAATAGAAAAAAAAAAAAAAAAAAAAAACGAAAACGCGATTATTTATTATTGTTTTCTTCTTGCTTCTTTTTACTTCCGGTTTTAACGACTCTAACCGTTAAATCCAACTATGACCTTTATTAGTGCTTCCAACTAAACATTTATTTGTACACAATGAATTCACTCTTTATTATTTATTATAACAACGCAACGATAAACCAAAACAAACTTCACTGCGGAATTGAACAAACTTCACTGCGGGATTGATATTTGACCTAATTCACTTTTTAGTTAATTCATCACGATTTTTTTATTTTTTTTTCGCCAGACCGTTCGTATTGCATCACGTTCATTGTTTGACAACATTGTTTTCATAATATTTAAACAGGGTTTTTACTTCGCTTTGTTTTCATTTTACTCCCCCCCCCCAACCACACGTCTCTAAAAACTCGGGCAACGCCGGGTACCACCCGCTAGTATAGATATATATATATATATATATATATATATATATATATATATATATATATATATAAAAACCAAAGAATCAGTCCACGGTCATAATTCATTATTTTAATTTTTTTACTAATAATATAGGTGAACGCCTATATTTTTCCCATTATTATCTTACTCGTGTTGCATTATCATGATGGAAAATAGAATGCATCTATATATATTAAATCCTTGAAACAGTGTTTCATGGTAAACAACTGATGATCCCTTTAAGAACATTGGTACTATTGTTTGTTCATGTAAGTAAAACTATTCAGCAATACGGGAGATTGATTGACTTACTGACAAAATGTTCCAACGAAGGACATTCATTTTGATGGTTTTAAAGAAACTTCCAAAACACACACACATATATATATATATATATACACATACATATTACACGTATATATAAATAATTGATGGCTAAATTGATCAGATCAATGATCAATACATGTAAAACAATTATATTTGCTCATTGTAGTTCGCTTGCCAAATGTCAATATCACGTCAATCAATAAGTGCGAGTATTTGTGACTGGCAAAGGTCAATACCGCCTTTAACAGCCCACAGGGAGCATTTGTAATAGATCGAAAAAAAAAAAAAAAAAAAAAAAAAAAGAAAAGAAAAAGGTGTGTGTGTGTGTGTGTGTGTGTATACGTACTTACTCGTATTTGTACTGACTATCGTCCTGGTCAGAGGGTTGAGCCAACCTCCTCTCAAGCATGTTTTCTGACCATCGTTGCTTACTTTCGACGATTAGATTAATATATAGCATAAATATATTGAGATACTGGTTCTCATTAGATCACCAAAGTTAAGCAACATTGAGCCTGGTCAGTACTAGATGGGTGACCATTTGGTAATACAAGGCATTGTATGTAGGATGACTGACACCTTGCAAGAACTGTACAAATTTAACGTCATTTCCTTTGACAAAGATATACGAGGTACCTTCAATAAGTTTCTAGACCTTTCTGTACAAGCATTTAAAATTGTTGTAGACTCTTGAAAATTCAGTATGTTATGGCTATACCTCTTATGAGATGACCGACCAATTTTTATGATTTGAGGTTCAGATAAAAACCTACAGCAGGAATTGGAATACACCCTACTAAAGTCTGATTGTCACAGCTAGTGAATTTAAAAAATGCAATCTGGACGTGAGGACACTTTAGAACAACAATATGCAATAAAATTCTGTTCTAAACTTGGGAAAAATGCCACAGAAATGTATGGAATGTTTCAGACTACTTTTGGACCATCTTGCATGAATCAAGTATCAGTTTTTGAGTGGCATAAGAGATTCAAGAAAGGCAGGGTGTCTGTGAGAGGTGTGAGAGGATTAAGACAGACAGAACACCAGAGTTGATTGACCAAATAAAGAATTTTATAGATAAGGGCCACCATATGTCTATAGAGACAATAGGTGCACTGATTGATGTCAGTGTGGGAACTGTACACACAATTATTTGTGAGGAGCTGAAAATGTGCAAGATTTGCACAGTTTGTCCTAAGGGTGCAGTCCACAAGCCTATCCTTCTCACAGACTATTTGACCAAGATGGGCATCAAGACAGTTCCTCACCCTCCCTATAGTCCAGACCTTGCTCCCTGTGACTTTTGGTTATTCCCCAAGCCCAAGGAAAACTTTAGAGACTGTCGTTATGAGACAATTAAGATGGAAGAGGCTGTGATGAGGGCCATTGACATGCTCACACAAGGACTTCTATGGGGCCTTCCAGAAGTTGTTGGAACAGTACAAGTGCATTGCAGCCGGAGGAGATTACTTCAAAAGGGACTAGAGTTTCATATGGGTACTATCAATAATAGAGCCCATACAGAAAAAAATATGGAAACTTATTGAAGGCACCTCGTATGTATGCATTTATGTTCAAACGTGTACATGTAGATATTGGCAGAGGGCATAATCATGTTGACATACAGATTTTCTTTAGCTAACAAAAGGTTAAGCAACATTTAGTCTAGTCAGTACTAAAATGGGTGACCATTTGTGAATACCAGATGATGTATGTGTTCTCTGCTTATCTTGGCATTGTTTCCAGTCGTCCTGCCACTGCAATCAAGCAATGCCAATTCAGGAGAGGTGTGGTTGCAGAGTGTGCAACCCTTGCTTCACCATTACATACAAAGCTACCCTTACAAGGAGTATCCATTGTCTCTCAAAACTGAACAAAAGCCATGATATATGTATATATATTTTTTTTTCAATTTTCTTATCAGTTTGTTCAAACTGGGGATGGGGCATTCTATCGGATGTCAGACATTCACCCACTATCTCATATTCCAACTAAGAGATCTTTTTAAGATTCTAACAGTACCTTTAAGTGCAATTGTGTGAAAAGCTCTTGCAAGTTACTTTGGACAATGTCAAAACATTGTTAATTCACTGCCCACATAGCAGCAGCCGTATAGCACAATAGTTAGAAGCTCCGGCTGTCATTTGGGTGATTGGGTTTCGATCCTGGCTTGAGGTAGTTGCTTGTCTAGCCGCGCTGATGAGCTGTGAAACAGCGAAACACTACTGTATGTGGATGACTATATATATATATATATATATATATATATATATATATATATATGTAGATATGTTTGCGTGTGTGTACATAAGATTGTCCAATTGCCGAAGACAATGCATAAATATTCTTTTAAGCTTCATCTGATGTCACGGTTTGGTTTTTACCGGTAAAAATAACTGATAAAAGGTCAAAATTGAGAAAAAAAAAAAATTGGAATTTGGCAGGCGTAAGTCGACTAAACATGTATCTTCTATGCATGCGCAAATATACATTTACACATTTAACTACGATAATGTTCAAGTTTTGATATGTGTACAGACTTAGCTTAGATGGAAATGAATAATACTGGAAGGTTAGATTTTGATCCTGATTCTAGCTGAATGGCACTAAGACAATTTTTTTTTTTAACCTTTGAAACCACAACTATGTACTGTGTACAATATTAAAAGCAATCGAGAATTGGTTCCATAATAATAAGTACAAAATCTGCATGAATTAATATACCATATTTAAGTGTATTTTACGACTGGACAATGCCAGGCGGTCTGCTAGTAAATAGTATATTTTCACTTTTTTTAGTTATGATTTCTTTGTTTTCTCATCATATATTTTGTAAATAGGCTTGCAAAAAGTAGGTTCTATTTAATTGAGGAATGAAAACAGATACGATAATAGCGAGTGAGAGTGGACCTGAGAGTAAAGGTACGTAAATGTTAATTCCATACTTTCTAATCCTCGCAAACTGAAACCTCATCATCGGTTGCATTTTAGGGTCACACTCAGGACGATTTTTTTTTTTACACAGTGGTCACCACTTATCAAGGCCTGGAAGCCACTCAGGGATAAGGGTTATTGCAAGTACATTACGTTAGTGTGGAGATTTGATGAAGTGTTTACTTAAGGGGGCGGTTCATTAGGAATTTGTTAACGTTGGAATTGAACACATCCAAGTTGTAGTCCAGTGGAAAGCAGGCAGACGGAACAGAGTTCCACAGGCGTGCAGTTCTAAGAAAGAAGCTTTGTTCATGGAATCCACGTTTTGATTTAGGCACAGATAAAGAGTGGGGGAAATTTTTCACAGTGGATTCAGCTAGACGGGTGTTTTTCGTGAAAGATTGGCGAGGGGGGACCAGAGATTGGAGTTCAGACAAGCACCTGCCATGGAAATAACGATAAAACAAGGAAAGGCTCGCAACGTCTCTTCTGTGGGAGAGAGGTTGCAAGGTAGAGAAAAGGGCATCCCCCACTAAGCCACGATTTAAAAGAGAATTATCTCCCCTTACTTTTGAGTTGGCCTTAAAGTCAGGGTCCAATATTTAGATCCCACTGCAGCTAAACTATTAAGTTTGTTCTGCATCCACTCTTCTGCAGATTCAGCGACAGTCATCTGCTTCATCACTCCGCACTTAATGACGTAGTCAAACGTGGTTTTAATTCTGCCAGATTCACATCAATTCTTGAGCTAGTTGGCCAACACAGAGGTGATGGGCACTGATCCGACAGCATGACACCCTTCACTTTTCAAGCCAGAAAGCCACTTATATTGAAAATTGCGGAATCTACTGTCAATTCTGGCACAGGTTGTAGTGTCCTAACTTATTTAATTTTTTAGCTGATCTCAGTCAAAGCACCAGAAAGAAACTGAAAAAAATCCTGATACAAGATATTAGATTGAAGATAGCATTTTCGTACATCATTGCAGAAAATTGGTTTAAAGTGATAACGCTCTGCTGCTTAGTAATGTCAGAAGTTCCCTGAACTTACCCCATCTACTCCTAACTCTTGCAATCACAGAAGCATCAGTTTCTTCGCGTGTACCAATGGTACCACCAAAATAACTAAACACTTGAAGCCACTTAATGTAAGGAGCTCCTATGTACAATGCCTCCCCATGGGACAGTTAACACCAGGGTCGTTTTTTAACATGGAGAATAGGAACAAAAATTTTAAATTGTCTCAGTCATGAAGGATTTCTCCTCCTCTGAGAGAGAACAAGAAATTGAAGAGCAGCATCTGAAGTTATTTATTTGCTTCTCCACGAAAGCAAATTAGACACAAGGTCGTTTTTTAATGTGAAGGGAAAACCAGTTCCCTCCAAAAGGGAAGGGGTCACTGTGACAGTGCCCAAATAAATAGTAATTGTCTCGGTATGAAAGGTTTCCCCTACATTGACCAAGGACGAATTACTTAAGTGTAGCATCAGAACAGATACTACACTTTGAGGCTTTTATTCACATGAAAAATATATAAACTACAAAAAAAAAATGAACAAAAAATTTAGGCACAAGGACAACTCAAAAAGGGGGGGAGCGGTCTGGTGAGAGTGGTTAGTCAATCTCATCTCTTCGGAACTTGAACAAAAAAGATCTTGGCCCGAAGGCCAAGAACGTCTGCTCTTAGGGTAAAGGAGTTAACAAGAACAAAGATGATTGTCGCAAAGACAGGAGGTGCCTATTGAAAAGACAAAGCTTAAAAGTAGGGGGTTAGCAGGAAGAGAGTTCCACAAGTCTGCAGTTCTTGGACAGCAGCTACTGGAATAACTTTACCATTCATGTCTATTTTTATTCATCTCGATTGCCTTACACTTTTGGCATACAAACTAGTTATCTCTCGATCTACCAGTAATTCCACTGCGTACACCTGCCTCGACAGATCAAAATAGACTTCGTAGCTTAGCTTTTCTCTTCCCTGCAACTTCTTTTTCACACTAGAGACGTTGCGTTGAATCATTATTTTCCATGGCAAGTGCTCGTCTGAGCTCCAATCTTTGGTCCTCCCCTCTTGGCCAATCTTTCACAAAAAACACCCGTATAGCTGAAACCACTGTCAGTAATTTTCCCCAGTCTTTATCTGTTCCTAAATCAAAACAGGTTCCATGAACAAAGCTTCTTTCTTAGAACTGTACGTCTGTGGAACTCTCTTCCATTTGCCTGCTTCCCAGCCAATTACAACTTGGTTGTCTTCAAGTCCAACATAAACAAATTCTTGATGAATCGCCGCCTTAAGTAATCCAATTTACCGAATTTCCATTACTAACGATTACTACAATATTATCCCATCGACTACTGTACACTATAACCCTTATCCTCGAGTGGCCTCCGGGCCTTGGTAAGCGGTGACTTCTATGTAAATAAATAATACAAGTAGAACAATAAAATGAACTTCCACAAACTAAGCACGAAACTATGGTTCCCAATTTTTGAGATGAGGATTGATTATTCATTCTTCTGACTACTGTTCTCATCTTGAGTGTTATTTGCACAACGTTTCAGCCGATATAACCTCTGACCTTCTCCAGGTGTATCTTGTCCACAAAGATCCGTGGCGCAGTGGATAGTGTACTTGGTAAAATTCAGTTGTAAATGTTACATTCCTGGAGATTGATGGTTCAATCCAAAAATACAATTGCGAATTACTTAGGACTTCTACTCAGTCATGGCTGATGGAACGAGAGCATGCTATTCCCATGGATTAAATAAAGAATTATGTTCAAAATTCTGCGCAGATTTCCAAATTTGGCAAGATATGCCTGAAGAAGGTTGGAGTTTATATCAACCGAAATGTTGTGCAAATAAGAATAGTAGTCAAAAGACTCCAAATAATACGAATAAGCTAAGAACCTTTTCTCGGTAAAGTTTGCCGAAAGTGCCTCGTTTTGGGGTTGTTTAAAAAATGGAATAGAAATTTTAATTTCGTCCCAATTTTAATCTTTTCTTTTCCAACTGCATATGTGCCAACGAAATCAAAAAAAAAATAAATAAAATCAAAGTTTTTAAATTAACAAACGTAATTTTTATTAACAAAAAAAAAAAAAAAAAAAAAGTACTTTTTTGGGTCATTTTTTTTATTTCATTTTTTATTTCATTTTTTTTTTTTTTACTTAGTTTCCACCTTAACATTTTCTTTTAAAATGATAACTTTTAGAGGTTTTTGGGTATGCTGAAAACGAATACTGCATTTAAATTTTCTGTAAACAAGTAGTTTACCAGATACTGAGCAATGCAATTCCTTATGTCAAACATAAGGAACAAAAATATGTGTGCGTTTGCACATACTACAATGGCCATCACTTTTAACAAAGAATTACATTGCTTGATATCCGGAAAGTTACTTCTTTGCAGAAAATTTAAATGCAATATTCGTTTTCAGCAGACCCGAAAAAAAGTCGTCATTTTAAAGGAAAATGTTACGGTGAAAACCAAGTAAAAATTTAACAAAAATGAAATAAATTCTTTCGTTTTTTGTTAATAAATTTACATTTGTTGATTTTTATTTTTTTTTTCGATTATTTTCAATTTCGATGAGACAGGTACAATTGGAAAACAGAAAATTAAAGCAGGACAAAATTAAAATTTCCATTCCATTTTTTAAACAACCTCAAAACAGGCCACTTCTGACAAATTTTACCCCTTTCTGAGTGTTCTACAACACTACAACCACATATCGGCACTTGGGTCTTGGTAACATTCACCTTTCATAGCATTACTCCAAGTCTTCAACTTAGCAAGTCGGCAGCAATAGCTGTGATGAGCAAGCATAGAAGCGCACAAGAATTGTGTGCCACTTTGGGAGTTAGATTGCAAATCAAAAGTCTACTAATGAGCTGTATCTATCTTAACCCAAAGCAACAATTGAGTTTCGCCCGACAACTATTAAAAAATGGGTTGATAAGGCATTTTGGGGGGCAGTTGTAAAATATTGCTCTGATAACGTGTCTCGTGTTACTGTATTTCATATCGTGGCATGTAAATTCGACAATATTGTTCAGTGGTGTGCCATGTTAGTCGAGGGTGTTGCTCGGGAACGTGGCATGTCGATTCAATGATATTGTTCGGTGGCATAGTGTGTGTCCATCTGGCAGCATTGTTCGGGATTGCGTGGACGAATTTGTTTAGGACCATGCCATCACATGTGATATAAAAATATATATTTTTTTGGTACTCTCTCTTCCCTCGTGAAGCAACAATATCACCTTGCCGAGTTAGTTCCAATGTTTTGCAACTATAAGTAACACTCAGAGTCCATTCTAGGGTTGCAGAGTCGAAATCAAAGGTTTTGAAAAAGGTGCGAGTCAGATTCTTAGGAGTCAGTCAGTTGGATCTTTTTATCTCCAAAGAATTAAAAGACAGTTTTAATATTGAAAAACTTTAAAATAAGGAGTTGGATATTTTGGAAGCCTAGGAGTCCGAGTTGGACCTCATAACTTTTGATTGGCATAGTTCTTAAATCTGTGTTAGATGGGGAAAACAAAAAAAAGTAGACAAACAGATCATTTATATATATCTATAAATATAAAAGCGAAAATGTATGTATGTATGTATGTATGTTCGCTTTTCCTCGATGTCCACGAAAGGCTTCTTTCAAACAAGCGCTTGCTCGCTTCACAACTTTTTAAAACTTTTTATATCATCTATAAATTGTAATATCTACGAATTATCCACAGAGCTCGCCTCTATTTAATTTTATTGACTTTCAAACCTTAATCATTCCATATTTCCCACATCGGCACGCATTACATTCGGTTTTCGGTATAAAAAAAGCGAACCTCGACTCTAATCACAGGCCCAGAGCCAGTTTGGTCAATGTCGACTTCATCATATCAGACTGTAGCTTTCATTTCGCTCCTCCTAATAAACAGGGAGCGGGTTTTTAAAAACAAACAAACCCATTTATTCAAAACTGTCCCGCACAAAATAACTGCTGAATACCTATCGCCGTCACGTCAATCAAAAACGCGCACCTGTTTTTTGTTTTTTTTTAAACACTTCACTATTTTCCAACTGCGCGTCCGTCGTCAACTCTTTGGGTTTTTTTCACATACCCCGAAAAACACCCGGGCAACGCCGGGTACCCCTCGCTAGTATTTATATTTATATATAAGTGGTAGACGGATGTTTGTTTAAATAGACATTTGAACAGGTTATTTGCGGGCATCACTTCCGTCGTCGAATGAGAACTACCGACTGTCAACACGACGGTTCTAGGTTTAATCCTTGGCTTCGGAGAGGTGCTAGTCTAGCGGCACTGATGAGTTGTGATACAACGAAACAGGACCGTATGCCGATGACTACAGATTATATATATATATATATATATATATATATATATATATATATATAAACTGTTCAACGGTACAAAACTTATAAATTGCTTTAAAGGGAAATAGCCGGCAAAACCCGAGGAGGGCCCCTTTGTCAACACACATTAGGAGTTAACCGTTGAACGTATGCAAAAAATAAAAATATCAAATGGGGTGTGCGTGCGTGTAAATTTTACAGAGGGAGAAAAAAAAGAGGGGGCGGGTGGGAATACGAAAATAAAATATTTACAATTTTAAAATATTTTATTTGTATTCCCACCCGTCTCTATTTTTTTTTTGTTTTTTGTTTTCTCTCCCTCAGTAAAATTTACACGCACATCCCATTAAGTCTCCGCTCTTACGTGATATTTTTATTTATTTATTTTTTTTTTTTTTGCATAAGTTCAACGATTAACTCCTGATGAGTGTGTTGACGAAAGGGCCCCTCGGGTTTTACCGGCTATTTTCTTTAAAGCAATATATATGTTTTTTCTTTATGTCTATATTTCTCTTCCTTATCATCGATTAACGAAGGAAAGATAAACTTAATGACAAACACAGGATATCCATAAGACCTGCAGAACTCGAGTGGTCAAAGTAGATGTCACGCAAAGCCAAACGCCCACATGATGGGTGATGGGAGTAGTCAATGGATCAAAACCTTGACACATGGTCTTAATACTCTAAGCGGGTTCTCTCTACCGTGCTAGAAACTACTAACACCTGAAAGTATCCTGTACCTCTATAACGCCACCATTCGCCTATGTATGGAGTATTGTTGTCATATTTGGGTTGGTGCATCTGCTACTCGTCTCTCGCTCCTAGACAAGGTTCAAAAGAGAGTTGCCAACCTTATAGGTCCTGAACTGTCATCTAAGCTTCAGCCTCTGTCCCATCAACGAAATGTAGCATCCCTCTGCCTGTTCTACAAGTACTTTAACGATGAATGCTCTGACGAACTGCAAGCACTTGTACCCCCCCCCCGACATAAATACCCCTGACAAACCCGACAAGCAGCTAAATCCCACTCCTTCACAGTTGAGATCCCTAGATGTAAGAGAGCCTTCTACTCCAGTAGTTTCTTCCCCAGAACCACTAGACTTTGGAATCCCCTTCCGGGTTCCTGCTTCCCCCAACTGTACTGACATGCAGAAGTTTAAATGAAACGTGAACCGACATCTTGCTGCCCAACTCCCCACATAGTGCCCCTGTAGCTTATGTCCCTGATAGTAGCCCCCTACATCAAAGTGGCAATGTGCCTTGTTTGGGGTGAAAATGTAATAAAAAAAAAATTTTTTTTTCAAACTTTTTTTTTAATCTATATACAAGATGAATTAACTTGCAAGGGCTTCCAGTACCATAGCTAATAAAACTTGATTGTACCACATCTTTCAGCTGACAATCTTTGAATCACATTATCCTCGATTGGCTTTTGACTAGGATAAATGGTGAACTTGATAATTAAAATAACTAGTGATGGGACGATTGCAATATCCCCCCCCCGATACAATTACCGATTTTGTACTAAATTCCTGATTCCAATTCTTTAGGTATCTCTAAATATTTAACTATAGTCATTTTTTCTCCCCAGTATCGTAAAAGCATATTAAATGTGGTTATATTTTCTCAAACGTAAAAACACACTTGCAGGCGAGTGATCTATAGTATTTTGATTTAATTGCACTTTAAAATCAATAAATATTTTTTTACCATTACTACCAGTAGTGAAATTTTTTTTTTTTTTTTTTAAACAAAATAAAATAATAAAAGACAAGTAAAAGAATCGTTTTTGGCATCGGAAAATAGGTAAAAAGTTTTCAGATTCCGATTCCACAAAACGTTCCGATTTGTTTTTTTTGTTTATTTTTTTTTTTTGTATAGGTATTAAAAATTGTTGTAGATTCTTGAAAATTCAATGTTATTGCTATACATTTTATGATATGACTGACCAATTTTTATGATTTCAGGATCAAATGAACAGCTACAAAAGGAATCGGAATACACCCTACTAAAGCCTGATTGTCACAGCTGAGGAATTTCAAAAATGCAATATGGACGTGAGGACATTTTAGAAGAATGATATGCAATAAAATTGGAAGGGGACTAGAGTTTCATGCATGTACTATCAATAAAAGTGCCCATACGAAAAAAGTCTGGATATTTATTGAAGGCAACTCATACACTGTGATGTCATACTAGATCATCTCCCTTTCTTTATTCGCCTCTTTCGACTTTCTCTCTTAGCTTTTAATAAATGGCATCAGCAACAACAGTATTAAGTTGTTCGGAAAATGCTAACAAATTTTTTCCCCAGTATTTTCAGGCTCTCTATGCTTCTACTTTATTGTAATTTTATAAAAGGTGCTCGGCTGGGCTCCAATCTCTGGTTTCTCCTTGCAGAACATTCACAAGAAGAACTCGCCTTTCTACCACAATGGAAGAACTTTTCCTTCATCGATGTGCATAGCATCAGACCGAATTTCCATAGATAGAAAATAACTTTGCAAATGCTTCCAGTCTGGTAAAATATGTGGGACTGCTTCCTCACCGGTTACAACATAGTTGTCTTTAAATCCAATCTCAATAAATACTTGTCATAAACAGTCACACAAACAATCAAACTTGATTGCTCCTCATCTTTCAATTGACAATCTTTGCATCACATTATCCTTTATCCTCAAGTGGCTTTTAGCCTTGATAACTAGTAATTTGGTAATAAATATGCTTATGCCTGATCACATAATCACATTGACCCACCGGTTTTGGTTAGATCACCGAAGCTAAGCAATGTTGAGCAGATGGGTGACCATTTGGGAATACCAAGTGTCCTGCTTGTAAGAGGACATCGGCACTTCCCTGCAAGAACTGCACAAACCTTACATCGTCATGTACAAGCGAGTGGAGAACACTTATGAATTTGATATTCCCATAAAACTTCCTCCTTTGAAGGAAGCTGGAATAGGTTGTTAAGAAGAAGAAGGATCGCAAAATTAAGATGTTAATGCATCCAAGACTCATTGGATGTATATTTGTTCTTTTGTTTGAGTAAGAAAATTCTAAATGATTTTGCAACTCAATTTTTATAAGTGATTTTTTTTTTTTTTTTTTTCATTAGCGAGTCACTACTTATTAAAGCTAAAAAGCAACTCGAGGATAAGGTAGTAAGGTGAACAGTTGAATGAGATGATGAACATTAGGAACAGGTTCAGCAGGGTTGGAAGCTATATGGTCCAACTCAGACTCCTAGCTTCCAAAACACCCAATTTAAAGTCTTCCAATATGAAAATTGCCTGTTAATTCTTCGGAGATTAAAAGCTCCGAATTTGACCAACTCCTAACATTCGCAGGAATCGGACTTGGACTCTTTCCAAACTCTTTGACTCTGCAATCCTAGAACTAATCGCATTCTGCCAAAGAAACAGCTGCATGGTAAAAAAAAAAAAAATTTCAACACACGCAAACAGAAATGCACTATTTTGTTTAAGTTAGAAGTTTCCAAAGTTAGTCCCTAAAAAAAAAAAAAAAAATGAAGTTGAAAAACTTTTTCAAACAAAAAGAAATAAAGTTGATTCACCGAATGATTTGGCAAAAAATATTAAATCGATTCTTTACACAGAGGTAACGGGCAAGGTAATTGAAAAGTCAAAAGAAAAAAAAATTCTTTAATTTAAACTCTGTGCTAATTGACTGTTCGGTGACGGCTCGGCCATTTCTGATTCATTTCTTAAACGATTATTAAAAATATTCAATTCAATGTAGATCCCCAACGATAGAAGTATCGAATTAATATTACAGTATTTTTTTTTTATTTTAGCATTAACCTAAATGATGAAGATGATATGATGTTTGTAAATGTATCTTGTGCAAATCTGACTTAACAAGACAGGCATATATATATATATATATATATATATATATATATATATATATATATATATATATATATATAATACAATTTTTCTTTTTATAATGAATTAAGACTTATTTGAAGATCACAGAAATAAAATATAATCGTTAAATAAAGCTCTTGGCTAATAGAGAGAAGAGAAGATAAGAGAAAGAGAGACGAGATAAACAGAGATAAGAGAAAGAGAGACGAGATAAACAGAGATAAGAGAAAGAGAGACGAGATAAACAGAGATAAGAGAAAGAGAGACGAGATAAACAGAGATAAGAGAAAGAGAGACGAGGTAAACAGAGATAAGAGAAAGAGAGACGAGGTAAACAGAGATAAGAGAAAGAGAGACGAGATAAACAGAGATAAGAGAAAGAGAGACGAGATAAACAGAGATAAGAGAAAGAGAGACGAGATAAACAGAGATAAGAGAAAGAGAGACGAGATAAACAGAGATAAGAGAAAGAGAGACGAGATAAACAGAGATAAGAGAAAGAGAGACGAGGTAAACAGAGATAAGAGAAAGAGAGACGAGGTAAACAGAGATAAGAGAAAGAGAGACGAGGTAAACAGAGATAAGAGAAAGAGAGACGAGGTAAACAGAGATAAGAGAAAGAGAGACGAGATAAACAGAGATAAGAGAAAGAGAGACGAGATAAACAGAGATAAGAGAAAGAGAGACGAGATAAACAGATAAGAGAAAGAGAGACGAGATAAACAGAGATAAGAGAAAGAGAGACGAGATAAACAGAGAGAAGAGAAAGAGAGACGAGATAAACAGAGAGAAGAGAAAGAGAGACGAGATAAACAGAGAGAAGAGAAAGAGAGACGAGATAAACAGAGAGAAGAGAAAGAGAGACGAGATAAACAGAGAGAAGAGAAAGAGAGACGAGATAAACAGAGAGAAGAGAAAGAGAGACGAGATAAACAGAGAGAAGAGAAAGAGAGACGAGATAAACAGATAAGAGAAAGAGAGACGAGATAAACAGAGATAAGAGAAAGAGAGACGAGATAAACAGAGAGAAGAGAAAGAGAGACGAGATAAACAGAGAGAAGAGAAAGAGAGACGAGATAAACAGAGAGAAGAGAAAGAGAGACGAGATAAACAGAGAGAAGAGAGAAAAAAAGAGAGGCAGAAACGATAGAAAAAGAGAGGCAGAAACGATAGAAAAAGAGAGGCAGAAACGATAGAAAAAGAGAGGCAGAAACGATAGAAAAAGAGAGGCAGAAACGATAGAAAAAGAGAGGCAGAAACGATAGAAAAAGAGAGGCAGAAACGATAGAAAAAGAGAGGCAGAAACGATAGAAAAAGAGAGGCAGAAACGATAGAAAAAGAGAGGCAGAAACGATAGAAAAAGAGAGGCAGAAACGATAGAAAAAGAGAGGCAGAAACGATAGAAAAAGAGAGGCAGAAACGATAGAAAAAGAGAGGCAGAAACGATAGAAAAAGAGAGGCAGAAACGATAGAAAAAGAGAGGCAGAAACGATAGAAAAAGAGAGGCAGAAACGATAGAAAAAGAGAGGCAGAAACGATAGAAAAAGAGAGGCAGAAACGATAGAAAAAGAGAGGCAGAAACGATAGAAAAAGAGAGGCAGAAACGATAGAAAAAGAGAGGCAGAAACGATAGAAAAAGAGAGGCAGAAACGATAGAAAAAGAGAGGCAGAAACGATAGAAAAAGAGAGGCAGAAACGATAGAAAAAGAGAGGCAGAAACGATAGAAAAAGAGAGGCAGAAACGATAGAAAAAGAGAGGCAGAAACGATAGAAAAAGAGAGGCAGAAACGATAGAAAAAGAGAGGCAGAAACGATAGAAAAAGAGAGGCAGAAACGATAGAAAAAGAGAGGCAGAAACGATAGAAAGAGAGAGGCAGAAACGATAGAAAGAGAGAGGCAGAAACGATAGAAAAAGAGAGGCAGAAACGATAGAAAAAGAGAGACAGAAACGATAGAAAAAGAGAGACAGAAACGATAGAAAAAGAGAGACAGAAACGATAGAAAAAGAGAGACAGAAACGATAGAAAAAGAGAGACAGAAACGATAGAAAAAGAGAGACAGAAAGAGTGAAAAAGAGAGACAGAAAGAGTGAAAAAGAGAGACAGAAAGAGTGAAAAAGAGAGACAGAAAGAGTGAAAAAGAGAGACAGAAAGAGTGAAAAAGAGAGACAGAAAGAGTGAAAAAGAGAGACAGAAAGAGTGAAAAAGAGAGACAGAAAGAGTGAAAAAGAGAGACAGAAAGAGTGAAAAAGAGAGACAGAAAGAGTGAAAAAGAGAGACAGAAAGAGTAAAAAAGAGAGACAGAAAGAGTGAAAAAGAGAGACAGAAAGAGTGAAAAAGAAAGAGGAAAAGGAGAAAAAAGGAGAGATAAAGAAAGAAAGACAAGTAGAAAGAAAAAGATTTGGTATATAATTCATTTTCTCTACAAATGGCAAATCAAAAAATAAAGCATAGAATATAATAGATACGATGAAACTGTTCTATCGGTTTCAACACATAAGGCAGGCTTCTTCACCTGTATACACAGTAGATAAGAGGAAGAAAAGAGTCGGCCATCCTAGCCACAACAGAACGGTTGCTTAGCAACCGACTATTTAGAGTGAGTGGCAAAAAAATGTAGGCAACGACTATCATAATTCCAAGACTCTGGTGCACTGGTGCAGTGTCACATGGTCTTAAGTGTACAACAGTTATTGATGGTCATTTATAATAAGTAAATAGATTGACAAACTTAACAGCAAAACGGAATATATATATATATATATATATATATATATATATATATATATATATATATATATATTTTCGACCTTCAAAGGCATAGATGGCGGGAGCGGGGCAATATTAAATAGAAAACGCGGTTCTTATACATGTCAGGGGCGCATTTAGGCTTTCTTTTGGTCTGAGAAGCAGTAAGCACAAATGAATCAAAATACTTTACCGTTGCTCTATTCGTATGTATTCGTAGGGTAAAAATCCAGAGAATTCCACCGGGTTTATATAATAGTGCTCAATAGTAAATAGAGCTATTTATATTAATCGATACTTATACAGACATACACAGTCTTCGCTGGATTTATATGACTATATTTTGATCTGTAGTTATTAATAACCAAGATCTCTAAGGATCGAAACATTGTCATGTGAGTGTAGCTAAGCTTGTACATACCCGTTTGAATAAATAATAAAAGATTAGATATGGAGGGGATAGACCGCATTCCGTACGATTCCGATTTTGTTATAGTAACTACCAAAATAAAAAATACTGCAATATAATATTACTAATATTTATTCCGTTTGCTATAAATAAGGACCAAATTAGTAAATAATGGGGTAGGGTTCAACAAAAAATGATTTCCTTTCATTCTATTATCTTTCCACTAATTTCTTCCATTCTAACTGATAGTTGTTTCAAAAACAACACTGAAGTTAGGTCAAACAGCTAATCAACTGCCCGTGACTTTTTTTTTTTTTTTTTTTTTTTTTTTAAGCTTGTTTCCTATGTTGAACAAGTTGTCAAATAGGCAGTCGCAGGCAGGAAAAAGTAAAAATAACATGGTCCAATAAACGCCGAGAACGCTATTCCGAACTTTTACTAACGTACCCATTTCATCTAGAAAGGAAGGTGATTTTTCAAGTAATGCTTTTAAATAAAATAAATGAAGCTACTCAAAAGTCAATGTGCATTTTAGTCGCCAAAAATATTGATATTTATGAAAATTCAATTAGAACATGCGATTTTTTCTTTACCTGTGGGGATTCAAAAATTTAAATGTCTTTATTTTCAGTTATTATTTGTCAACTTTTTTTCTTTTCTTTTTTTTTGTTTTCCTTTTTTTTCTTTTTTTTTTTTTTTTTTTAATTTTTTCATATTCATCGACACTAACAGGCACGCAACTGTTTACAAAGTGTTAACTAACAAAACTAAACGGGCCGTCGGAAGATGTCGACGCGCTTAGCCGAGGCTAGCGTCACCACCGATGGTGACGGCTTAGCTAATCAGAACGTTACAAAAGCAGGCGACAAATTTACCTGTAGATCGAGTAAGTCTTAATATTCCTGGCAGGCAGAAATCTGCTAAATAAATCGGATAAAAAGCGAACTGTTTTTTAACCCTCACCTGGTCGATTATTTTGTCCCTTTCAAAACCTGTGCTAGTAAATATAATATCAAACGAAAAAAAAAAATGTTCACATTGATTAAAATATATTTAAAATATATTTTTTCTCGAGAAAAAATATATTTTAAATATTTTTAAAAATTCATTGATTTTCTTCGTCAAATTGTCAAAAAAAAAAAAAAAAAATCATATTGAGTCTTTTTCTGGTTCTTTGTTATTGTACCTATTTACTATGCCTCCCCACGGGACAGAGTTAGACACCAGGGTCGTTTTTTAACGTGGAGAAAAGGTACAAAAATAAAAATTGTCTCAGTCGTGAAGGATTTCTCCTCCACCGAAAGAGAACAAGAAAATGAAGTGCAGCATCTAAGGAACAGATACTACACTTTGATCTTGACCAAAAGGCCAAGAAGAGACACTGAGATTAAATTTCAAGTGAAACCAATAGTATATATTGAATTGTCATGTCGCAGTAATGAAAATATCCAAAAATTACGAAAGACGATGAGGTAGAAAATTAATTATTGATGAAAACCGTATTCAAAGACAATTAGTGAAAATTAAGTTTTGCTAAATTGGCCAAAGATTTTCAGTTTTCAGAAAATAGTTATCTCCCTTTTGTTACAATTAGAACTCTCTTTTTTTCTTTATTTTTCTATCTGGTAAGGGGGTGTAGTAATGTCATGGAGCTTGTGGTAGAATCCATGAATTTTGCGATGAAGCCAGAAATCCATCATTTGGATTCAGATATAACGTAGGGGAAAGCTAACCACTGAGCAAATCCAAATCAAGAAAAAGGTCAAGGTCACAAAGCAAAGACCATAAAAAAAAAAAATCAAAGTCAGAGCATCAATCACAATATAGGAGGAATCAATCCGAAAAATGGTAATGTATCTAAATTGACGTAGTATACAACACCCAACAGAAAACTATATTAAACAAGCTGTATTACAGACATGAAGGTGTAGAAAAACACGTCTTCAAGCCAGAGAGAGACTGTACACTAGAAGATTAATGCCTATACAGAAAACAGGAAAAAAAATTTTACCACTTATCATGGCCAAGAGGCCACTCGAGTATAAGGGTTAAGGAATGTACAGTAGACAATTGGACAATATAATAATCATTAGTAATGGAAATTCGGTAAATTTGTTTAGTGGAACGGCTCATCAAAAATTTATTTACGTTAGACTTGAAGACAACCATATTATAGTCAGCTTGAAAGCAGGAAAACGGAAGACAATTCCATAGGCGTGCAGTTCTAAGAAAGAAGCTTTGTTCATGGAATCTATGTTTAGGTTTAGGCACAGATAAAGAGTGGGGGAAATTAGTGATAGTGTTTTCTGCTAGACGAGTGTTTATGCCAGGAAAACTTTTCAACCCAACCAACAGACACATTGCATCCACATGACGTCCACAACAGAACGTGGGAAGTTGTCGGCATCGATTTGTTTCACTGTAATGATCAAGAATACCTAATAATTACTGATTACTACAGCAAATTTCCAATTATACAGAAAATGACTGGCCTGGCTGCAAGTAATATGGTCATCTCAGCAATTAAACAGATTTTCTCTAGACATAGTATTGCCACCAGAGTTGTTAGCGACAATAAATCACAATAGTCCAGTGAAGCATTCAAAGAATTTGCCCAACAATTACAATTCGATCACATAATCATCTCCAAAATTCTCAAGATCGAATGGTTTTATTGAACGAAAAATTCAAACAAGATAGAGAAAGCATGAAAAGATCCCAACTTAACGCCATGCCTACGAACAACACCAATCAACCTTCCTAGTCCGGCTGAAGTTTTAAACAATTGCATTATGGGATTGAACATGATTGCGAAAATTTCAAACCCAAGATTTCCCAACCCTGACCATATCCAGGAACTGAAATATAGACAAGATAGGCAAAAAAAAAAAAAAAAAAAAAAAAAAAAATGTATCGTGACAAAACAGATCGTGATTTACCAGCACTTGTCCCTGGACAATATGTACGCATTCTGAATAACCAAACGGGGAAATGGAAACCAGCAACGGTTCTGAGTAAACGTGCAGAACCAAGATCATACATCCGTCAACTAACAGACGGATCTTCAAAAAGACGAAACGGAGTCCAAATAAGAGCAGATGAAACGTCCACCCATAAACAGGTTCATTTTAACGATTACATCACCTCATCACGAACTGGATACACTAAAACAATATCTCATACTAATTATTCTCAAAACAATCAACATATCACACAAGAAGTGGTCGTGAAATACAATAGCCAAAAAGATATAAGCAACAAATGTACAACTGTATACAATTACCTGAATAAAGTTTTTTCTATCTAACAACGGGGGGGGGGGATAGTAATATCATGGAACTATTTTCATACGCGCAATAACTAATCCCTTAGCGTAGGAATAAGATAATCAAATCTTGGACGCTTGAGTTAATCATAGGTACGTGCAAAATGAATGCCGATGCTCAAAATGTACAATACATATTTTTGACCACTCTGTTTACTTAAAAATTCACCAAAACTCAGGAAATTACCAAATTTAATGAAATTCTCAGTATCTATCAAATAATGATTACGGAATATAATAAATCCATTATCTTTATTTAAATCTTAGTGGAAATGTATTATTTTGTTTAAACAGAAAATACTTTTACTAAAGTTATAGTTTTCAGTAGTAAAAAAAAAAATAATAAAATAAAAAAAAAATGCATGAATTTATTTTTGCTTTTTTTATGAAAATAAAGCATCGTAAATTGTAACAATTAAAAAAAAAATTAATTTCTACAGGAACATTACGAAAAAAAGGCCCATAAAGTCCATATTAATGAATTCGATATAACTGAAAGAAAAATTACTTTCTCGAACTACCGATATTATCATTGAATTAAGCATTGTTTATTTAATATTTTCACACAAAAAAAATATAATTGACAAAAAATATTTCTACTTTTTTTTTTTAAATTACAGGTTTTGAATAACTTTTATATGCAAGATTCGAATATTTTCCTTGCTTGCATGAATGTGAAACTTTCGGCATAACAATTTTATATAATCTTGAAAAATAAAAGTAAAAATTTAATTTAAAAGCAGAAACATAGAAAAATAATTAAATTAAAATATGGTAAAAATCACACAAACGTTCACGATAGGAATGTACGGGTGCACGGTGGAAAAAAAAAACAGCATCCCTATCTCTCTTAAACTACCTGATGTCATTTTCTTAAACTTCCTGATGTCTTTTGTTTCCAAGATTTTGGGCTTCTGTATAACGCAGCTTTAGAGACTTCAGTTTTGTTGACATTCTCCAAAGCGATAATCTCTTGATTTTGGGAGATAATTAAAGCTATTTTTTGTACAAACAAGGTGTTTTCTTTTTTTATTATTTAATTCAATATCTTAAGACTTTACTAATTCATTGAAATAGACACAGAAAACTAATATTTATCTTTAAAAGGGATTTTTACAATGAATTTATTTAACTTCGAAATTTAACTGAATTGGTTAGCTCACCGTGAAAACATTTTTCATATTTTTTTTTCTTTCAGAAATTAACTTTAGTCTTTAATCTTTCAAATAAAAAATAGAAAGAAAATAGTCGGAAACCCACAAAAAAATTATGATTAATCAGCTTTTAAAACTATGTCCCCCTATCTTTATTCCACCATTTTTGTTCGTACCTAGTTAAGCAAGACGCGTGTCTCCTTATGTATATATCTATAAAAGTGAACGTGTCTGTGTGTCTGTGTGTACATTTCCCTACGCAATAACTTTATTAATTTTTAGTCTACAAACTCGAAATTTGATATACAGGGTACTGAGATTTGAGAAAATCTGTGATCGGTTTTCGGCCAGAAATTTCGCTGTTAAGGGGTCAAAGTTCAACGATTTGACCTTTGAGAACTCTACCAAACTCCTCCGACAATTTGGGGTCCAAACACTGGAAATTTTAGATATAGGTTCCTTGGACATGGATCTAACTTAATAACTTGATTTGAGCCCAAAACAATAAATGTTAAAGGGATCATAATAATTGACCGCTTTTTTTTTTTTTTTTTGCTCAACATACACCTCCAAACACCCGGGCAACGCCGGGCTGAAATGCTAGTATTCAATAAATAAATCTTGAAATCATATAACGATTCCTTTGTTACAATTTACAACGCCTCGATAAAAACATGACACTTCTTTTGTTCTGTTAACTTTACTACAATCAAAAACACCACATGTAAACAAACTATGTGCATGCAAGGCCATACTACACTTTAATCTTTCACTAAAAAGGTACCTCTTAGGGGCCCCATATTTAGAAAATATACGCATAGAAAGCAAATTTACAAACCAATCCTATGCAAAACGTACGCAGTTTCGACATAAAATAGAACGATACCAGTTGATATGCCGTAAAGTCAAGCAACCAAAAGAATTTGATTGAAATAAAATCTTATCGATTGTAACCAAATCGACAATCGATATAGGGTCTGAAAATTGAAGAATGCCATACAATTTTTTTTTTTTTTTTTTTTTTGTCGTTAATTTTTGGAAATTATATTTGACTAAATAGATAATTACATACACGGTCAGGGATTTTATCCTGGTGCCCCCAAAATCAACAGAGATTTCGGTCCATGCTAAGTTTGCGGTGGGTGTTCTGTACAGTTCTAGGAAGTCCACTCTCTCAGGCTTTGCCTTTCCTCTTTGAGAAGGGAGTCATTGCTAATCGCCTGAGGCGCCCTCCCCGGGGAATGCCGACGGAGCTGCTCGGGCATTTTTTGCAGGTCAGATTGCCCCTCCTCGGGAGCGCTGACTTCTCAATCCCACTTTCCGACCCTAGTGTCTAAGTTCTTGCAGTGAGAGAGAATTAGATTATATTTTATAGTGTTTTAAAACTTATTTGAACCTTTTATTATTTTGAATTTTAAAAAAATGTTCTATTTTAAATGTGAATCATAGGGACTGCCAAAATTCACCACAGAATTACCCCACCCTATATGCAACCCGATGTAACTTTATTATAAATTAATATTATCAGTATAACTTTTGTACCATTTAAAAGAAGGGCAAAATAAACCAGCAATAATTTTTAAAAAAATTTTTCATCGAACGAAAATCATGAAATCGCGAGACGAAAATCGTGTTTACATAATTGACGCTTTAAAATAACGTCCCCATGTAAATATTCCGAACGTGCTGAAAACATACCCGTATTTAATAATTCTAGCAAAAATCAACTAATGGTCAGATTTTCGTGAAATTTTCGATACTTATCCATTTTAGAATCAAAATACATATAAAAATGCAGTTTCCGTAAAATATATGAGGTCAAATATTTTTTAATGCGTACCTCCCCCCATATTTATTTTTTCGAAATTCGAACAAAATATATTTAAATCTATCGAAATTTCTATTTATTATGAAACATAAGAGTTCAAATAAGTAACATATATTTATATTTTAAAAGTTTAAATACACCCTTTGAACAAAAATTTACCTTGAAGTTGCAATTTAAAAAATGCTATGAATTAAATATTATGCTTTTTTTTTAATAGCGTTTTTTTTTTAAATATACTATAATCAGTTGAATTGCCAAGAAAAAGAAACTTCATAAACATTAAATTTTAAAAGATGAAAACGATTAAAATTCCATTATTTCAAAATGTTCCGTTAAAACAGATTTTTATAGGCACCGCCAAAAATGGCCGAAAAATGAAGTTGTTGTTGTTTTTTAAAACGAAATTACATTTATTAAAATCCATTATTTCTGAGTAACTTTTTTTTTCCAGAAAGATAAAACCCTGAATTTTATCATATAGAAAACAGAATAATGTAAAACTTTTTCTACTATTTTTAATTAAATTTTAAATGTTAAATTTTCCCCAAAAAGTTAATTGACATTTTTTGTCTTGCACAAAAAACGCACATAAATATTTAAAAAAAAAAAGGTTTTTGAAATAATTAATTTATTTATTTATTGTCTAACTAAGATTTAGGATGATTTTCTATGAGAATATGCAAAAATATTATAATATAAGTACCTGGATTTCAAATAATTCCACTTATTCATATAGGCGACCAGTTACTTCGCGTCGATCTAGAGTCTAGATCGATACTGTTTACGTTTGTATTCGATAAAAAGCAAACTATGGAAGACCAAACAGGCCAAAAAAACTTATTTTTCAGTAACGAAAATTTCAATGTATTATTAACGCTGAGGCTGGCCAATACCAGATGGGTGACCCCTTGTATGAGTTTGGTTTTTAATGTGTATGTGTGTGGGGGCCAGGCTCCACAAAATGGGGGGAGGGGAATTTAAAGCAGAATAAAAAAAAAATTATTTCAGCGCGTTTGGTCCACCGTAGTCGAAAGGCGGCAAACGTTTTCAAACGGGATCGAAAAAATGATGCTATTTTTAACACAAAGGGCACAATATTTATCGAATTTTTTTTTGTATCGATTCTTCAAAGCATGCCCTGTTTAATAATGGTCATGCATTATTCGGCTCGCTAAAAAAAATTGTTAATTTATTTATCAAAGATTTTAAAATGGCTTTTTTCGTATAAATATTAAAAAAAAAATTTTTTTTTTGTTTCGCTTAACTTAAATTAATTATTTTACTTAACATATTCACCGAATTTCACACTTCAAAACTAAAAAGCGGGATAATTAAACACAATCGAATTTCTGATATTCAGACGTCAAAATAAGGTATGCAAACAATTTTTTTTTTCTTTAATCTATATTTCTGTCCCTTACAACAACACAATATGCTGTGTTCAGTTTCAGATGATTATTTTAAGCATATTTGTACCACCTCAAAACAAGGGGGGTTTTGTAAGATATATATATATATATATAAATATCGTTTATGAAAAATAAATACACTGTTATAAAGTTCATTCTTCTCTTAATAATCGCTGAAAATTTCGTATTGATCGGATAATTACCTGATTTTTGGTAAATTTTTAAAAAGACGGTCCGTCAAAAAGTACTTACCTGCTCCCCCCCCCCAGTTTTGGCGGTGCCTAGATTTTTGTGTTTTAATTTTTTTTTTTTTTTAAATACTAAGTTTTTACATAAACATGGCTCTTGTCAGCTATTTTATCGCCAGATTAAAACCGATTTGAAAATATTATTTTGTAGCCCCCCAGCCCCCCACCCCCTTCATAATTTGTTCGTCTCTTTTTACCGAACAAAATATGGAATCCCGTAGAACATTCAGTAAAACCGTATTTCATATTTAATATACAGATGTTTATAATATTAATCATTAAACTGTGTTGGGTCAAGATCAAAGTGCAGTATCTGTTCTTCAGATGTTACACTTCAATTTCTTGTTCTGTCAGTGGAGGAGAAACCCTTCACGACCGAGACAATTTTAATTTTTTGTTCCTTTTCTCCACATTAAAAAACGACCCTGGTGTTTAACTCTGTCCCGTGGGGAGGCATTGTAAATATGAACAAAATTATAACAAAGATTAATTATTAATTGCAGTTTAAAGAAGATAAACAAAGGTTTTAAAAAATTATTAAGTCGCTTCTGCTTTTCCATAGTTCGTATAGTTAACACGAGTCTGACGTCACGGGAACATGCGCTTCGTTTTTCACATTGTTTTGGGGATACCTAGTGAATCATAAAAAATATGAAATGTGTATATTTTACCTCGTGTGTGTGTGTGTGTGTGTGTGTGTGTAAGAGAGCGATAAGGAGATACTAGAGGAGAAAAGTTTTCTTTCTCTCTTTCTAGAAAGAGGGAAAAGGATAACTAAGAGAGAGAGAGAGAGAGAGAGAGAGAGAGAAACAGAGCCAGAACACGAGAGAGAGAAAGAGTCAGACAGACAAAACACGAGAGAGAGAGAGAGAGAGAGAGAGATAGATAGAAAGTCAGACAAAACACGAGAAAGAAAGAGAGACAAAGACAACATACGAGACAGAGAGAGAGAGAGAGAGGAGGGGAGAGGGAAGGGTGAGGAGGGGAGGGGGTCAGATTTCATCTAAAAACAAAAGATTTCATTCATGTTTTAAACACATGATTCACACTAATAAATACATTAAATTGCAAGAATCCTTTAACCATTTCGATTAAAACTAATGAAAGATTTTTTTATTTGATTTTCTACGTAAGAAAATGAAGACATGTCCCCCCTCCCTTTTTGTGGAGTTTATATAAAATCAAATTCAGTTGTCAATACTGTCGCCCTGACAAACTACTGACTTTACGACATGTGTGTGTGTGTGTGTGCGTACATAAACTAATCGACCTCTTCATTTACCGTATTCAACTGATGAAATATTTATTTAAAGCTTGTATGTGTGGCCAATTTTTATATTCCGCTCTTGTCTATATGGAGTAAACACCGAAACTAATTAACCGATCATTATGAATTTTAGAACACAGCTGATAGGCCTAAGTGTGGCTAATATGGATCATATTTAGTTTAATATAGTTGGGGCAAAGGGTTCGGAGACTTGAAGATTTCCTCGATTTTGATTTTTAAAAATGTCACTATTAGAGATTAATAAATATTTACTAAATTTTCAGTTTATTTATGGGTATTTTAAAAGGTTTAGTAGAAACGATACGAACACGACCTGCCATTTGAAAATTCAAATAAGTACTTACGCAGAATACGGACCGTGCTGAAATAACCTTATTATTGACTAAATGTTCAGAATGGGTTGCTAAATAACCTTTAACCACCCATTCTGGACATGGAAAGGGGCTAGGGCGTTTCTTTCGTAACCATCCTATACTTTCACCTAACAATTTAAAAAAAAAAAAAAAAAAAAGATAATGTAAATATTGAGTTTGATTTAAGCATTAAACACTCAATCTAAATGCATACATATGTACATGCACACACACACACACACACACACACACATATATAGCAAATTACAATGATTCAATGAGCAATTTCTATTTAGATGGAATAATACATAGAATATATTACGACCAGTAATATTTTTTAACTCCATACCAGCTGATTGTTAGATAAATTTATTCAAAAGTAAATATATATATATATATATATATATATATATATATATATATATATATATATATATATATATAGCACGGTTCCTATTCTGCATAAGTACAAATTTCAGATTTGCATAAAATGTGATTCGTAAGACATCAATTAAATTTTTCCTTAAGCCCTCCCCCCCCTGCTCAAATCTCAGACATTTTTCTAAAATCAAAATAGATTTTTATCAACATTCAAACAAGAATTATAGACATAAATTATAATAGAATATCTTCACAAGGAGACATACAGGCGTTGTTGCAAGAAGACTGTTCCCTGCGGAACAGAATTAATTGCATTATTAACCAGTTGCGTGTCCATCCTGGGACGGGTGTGCCATCCGTTTATGATTATTTACAAATAAAACAGCATTTTCGTGACATTGTTTCAGAAAAGGGGAATTTAAAACTTTCTAAGCGATTATTACGAGTAAATAATTATAATTAAAATCAAATAAGAGAAATATAAAAAGATTTGGAAATCGACGCATTTTTATATTTTAAAATGATCGGAATTTAATGATTTTCCTTTATACGGTACTAAGTACCAAGTACCAGGTACTTGGTACTCGTGCAGAGAGTGATCCGGACGTAAATAATAACGTTATTTAAAAAGCCATTCTTAACATGAGGAGGGGAGGGTGTTTTGTACCTATTCTATACTTCGACCTTACAATTGAATAAAAAAAAAAACATAAAACTTTAATTAAGCTTGGAAATACGATTTAAAAAATAGCGCGGATCACTCTCTGCACTAGCACCCTTTACTCTGTGTTTATGGACCCCCACGACGGCTGCCCATATTGACTCGGGAAAATCCGGTAACTAGTTACAACAGCCGAAATGTCGCAAGGTGACAACACAAAATTAAACTCGGGTTCATAAAGCAAAAATAGTTACAGATTTATTCATATTCTTACCGATATTTTTTATTTGTTTTGTTTTTTGTCACTTGCGGATTTTGATTTATTTATGTTCAGTCATGCAAACAGTTTTTTTTTTATGTAGATTGTTGCATTTCAAGCGGACAGTTTCAGGAACCAGAGTTTAATTTTGTGTGGTCGCCTTTCAGCTGCTATCGTAAATCGTCGTCGGGTTTTTACAGTCAATATTGACTCAATATGGTCAGCCATGGGCCATGGGGTCTGATCTATACATGCAAAAATATTTCTAATTTCTTGAAATTGAAATAAACAAACTTAAAAGATGCTAAAATTATTGACTATGTTTTTTTTTTTTTTTAAAGATACTGTAAATAAGAAATCGTTAACGTTTATTATTCATTTATTTTACTGTTTCTCGTCCCAAACAAAGCGTATTATTGTCACTTAGTCGTAAGGGGCTTCTATTTGGGATTGTGTCAAACAGAATACGGGATTGTCGGAGAGTAAAGTCGCGAGATGTCTGTTCACGTTACATTTAAACACCCGCAACCCGCATGCATGGACAGTACAGTCAGAGAAGCAGGAAACAGGGAAGGAATTCCAAAGTCTAGTAGCTCGAATGAAGAAACGGTAAATTTTTACGACTTGCCCCAGCATATTATAAATACCCCAACCTAACCTCCCCATGTTAAGAACGGCTTTCGGAATAAACACCCACCCCCCAACCTTGAAAGCCGTTCTTAACATGGGGAGGTTGGGAGAGGGGTTATTCCGAAAGTCGTTCTTAACATGGTGTGGTTGTTGGGTGTGTTTATACTACGCTGGGGCAGGTCGTAAAAATACCGAAGAATTTATTAAAATAGGTTTTCCGGCATCTAGGGGCCTAAACAAGTGAAGTAAGTAGTGGGATTTTGCTGTTTGTCGTGTTAAGTGCTATGAGTTCAGAGGCAGAGTTTATTCCATTGATTGCTGTTATTTTTATTATTATCATTATTATTATCATTATTATTATTATCATTATTATTATTATCATTATTATTATTATCATTATTATTATTATCATTATATAGCTCTATGTGACGGGGTTATTGAGCTCTTCTTCTTAGTGTGCGCAAGATCGGTTTATATTAATTTTGTGACCATTTCGTGTCTCTCGCCTCAACGTGATTTGCACATTTTATTTAGTTATACTTATTTAACTTTTTGTTTTTTCAATTTTTACACGAAAGATTCACACTGACATTAGCAAGTGGCGTGCCCTGGAATCTGAGGGACAACAAATCTCCCCAGATTTCCAGAAGAGAGCACTCTCCACTCCACCTCTTTTGGAATTCGAATTATCTGTTATATTTATGGTGGTTATCAATATTTTTTCGGTACTTCTACAGAATTCGAACCACAATTTTTCGTTTACAACACAAACCCTAAACTAGCCCTAACCTAAGTGTAATGTTTAGTTCGGCAAACGTCGGTTTTAACCGGTTCGGTTCAAATTCTGTAGAATCACCAGCACTTTTTTTTTTTTTTTACTTCAGATTTTTCCTAATAAATAAATAAACTACCTTTCTAAAACGTCAAATTTCTTTATCATTAAATCCGTTTTCCATAATTTTTATTATTAAAAAAAAAAATAAAAAAATAAAAAAAAAAGGTTCTTCTGCATTTGAGGGACCGTGCTATTTTTTAAAATAGCATTTTCAAGTTCAATTTTTACAGCGTCTTGCTTGATTAAATTGTTAGGTGAATGTACAAAATAGTTAACAAGCGCCCCCTTCTCCATGTTAATAATGGCTTTCTAAATAATAACGTTATCATTTCAGCACGGTCCGTGAACTAACTGCGTTCAATTATCAATATGGGCTAGATGTATTTAAGATTTCCAAACTAAAATTGTTGAAGTTTTATTTTGGTTTGAAAGATAACTTTTTTTTTAATTGATTTTTTAGAAACCGTGAACATTAACAATGCACTTAGTTTTAACACTTTTTACTGCAGTTGCACGGATTTCACCGATCATCAGTAGTGTTGTCATTTTGGTATCAAACAAGATGAAATTAAAATATTAATATTTTAATCTTATTTACGGTTTTTATTTCTGTTTGTTAAACGTTCTACTTTTATTAGCCGGTCGCCGTTCGTTGATTATTTTTTGGTACTTATGCAGAATACGAGCCGGTGAAATAACATTTAGAAACCCATTCTTAACATACGGAGGGGAGTGCTTTTTGAAATCTATTCTTAATACCATAAAATGTAATTTAACTTGAAAATTACATCTTAAAAAAAAAAAAAAAAAAAAAAAAAAGGCACTGATGATGACTTTTGTTATCGTGCTGAAATAACATTATTTTGAAAGCTATTCTTGACATGGGGAGGGTGTTTTGTAACTATTCTGTGCTTCCACCTAACAATTTAATAATAATTTAAAAAAAAAAAAAAAAAAAAAATATCTTAAAACTTGAATTTAATCTGGAAAAAAAAACTATTTAAAATAGCGCGGTATCAAAAGTGCACGAGCAAAATAAAATAACACGATCTGTATTCTGCATGAAGTACCATTATGTTTTAGTATTCTAAAATATTTATTTACTTTATGGTTATCTTGAAGTTTTCAGCTTTAAAATGGCTGCCTTTAAAACAACATAACCTTTTTAATTAAATTAGTTATAATTTGGTGCTTACTTATTGTGCCGAGCTATTTTTTTTTATAGTATTGTCAAGTTAAATTCAAGTTTTAACTCTTTTTTTTTTTCATATCATTAAATTGTAAGGTGAAAGAACACAAGAGTTACAAAATACTCTCCCCCATGTTAAGAATGGCTTTCTAAATAACGTTATTTTACCACAGTACAATAAGTGCCTATGTACTGATAATTTTATAACACTTAGGTATTGTTTGGTCAGTGATTATTGAACTATCAATTGAACCAAATTGTTATAAAACTGTAACGGAAATCTATTTTCTTTTAACGATGGCCATCTTAAAGCTGAAAACTTCAAGATAACCACATTGCATATTTTTAATTGATTTGGGGAGATGATAGAACAAAAACGATTCTTTTTCAACTGATAGTAAACAAAACAAAGAAAAATGTCATTCGCAATATGAGATGGGGTAAAAAATTTCTTTTAAAAAAAAAGCACGAGGAAAAGAAGGAAAAAGAAACTCGTGTTCTATTATTATTATTATTATTATTATTATTATTATTTGTCGTTTTCTCTGATTTCTTTTTTAACCCAATTGTCACACAAGACAATGAAAAATTTTTCTTAATGTATAATAAATAAAAATGATGCAGACTAGGGTGGACATAAACTGGGTGACCGATCTGAGAAATCTCTTAAGAAAAAAAAATTCTTTTTGTTGTTGTGTGACGAGCACTGACTGTGAAAAAAAAAAAAGAAAGCGAAGAATGGACCCACCTTCTCTCATGACAAGCTCAACTCCTCCATAGCTGACAGCATTTGTATCCATTGTATTCCACGAATGATAGGAGTTCCAAGATTCCGAGAAGGTGGGAAAAGCGTGTGTCTCCCCCAAAAAGAACCAGCCAGAACTACGGGCCGAGTCCTGCGCACACACACATGCACACGCGGTCGCGTTGTTGGATTCGAGAGGCGAGATTGTTGACTCAGTGTTATTATTACTACAGTGCTACACTACCGCCATGTTGGGCCGCGCTAGAAACTCGTATTGATCTCGATGATGATGATGATAGTTGTGGTGATGTTGATGATGGTGATGATACTGCTGCTGCTATCATTCCCCCCTCTCTCTATCTATCTATCTGTTTCTACCTACTTACGTTTGTATCTTTCGTCTTCGCACTCACTCACTATCATCACTTACTCTTTTTATATCACCTCAGTTGTTTCTCCCTCAGTACTCTCCCCCCCTCTCTCTCTCTCTCTCTCTCTCTCTCTCTCTCTCTCTCTATATATATATATATATATATATATATATGCATATGCGATGAACGAAGATCAAGATTACAGTGTAGTATCTGCTCTGATGAAACACTTCACCTTTTCTGTCCTCAGTCAATGAAGGAGAAATCCTTCATGACTGAGACAATTTTTATTCTGGTTCCTATCTCAAGTAAGTGCCTCTTTATGATGAGCTGGGTTTCCCCACATTAAAAACTCACCTTGTGTCTAACTCTACCCTCATGGGGAGGCAAGTAAATAGGAACATATATATATATTCGTTTATTTATCTCTCTGTCCTCGTCCTGGAGAAAAAAAAACAACAACAACCGGGTTTCAAACTCAGATTGGAGCACTTGCATGTTTAACCACATTGGAGAGCTGTGATGCAGCGAAACAGTGTTTGTCGATGACTATGCCACCTCCATCCTTTGTGGGAAATGAAATCACCAGCTGTCCTTGTCCAGCCAGCGACAATACAACGCTATGCGTTAAAATAAATAAAAAAAAAAAGACATGAATAAGCACTCTTTGGCTGCTAAACATTGTTTATATAAACCGTTTCCATTTCTCGCTTGGCACAGTGGATAAAAGCTCGAAGACAGGCCCGCGCGCCTTCCGGGGCCCGGGCGACAAGATCAAAGTGCAGTATCTGTTCCGACAGATGCTGCACTTAAGATGATTTGTACCAGTCAATGGAGGGAAACCCTCTATACTGGGACAATTATTATTTTTGGTAACCAGAGTGCCCCCTTTTTGCCTACTTTTAGGGGAGCTGGTTTTTACCTCACATTAAAAACGGCCTTGTGCCTAATTTGCTCAGTGGGGGAGCAAATAAATACCATCTGTTCCGACAGATGCTGCAAGCTATGACTAGCAAAGACCATATGTGGGGGTAACCCCACATATCTGACCTTGGTCACTGGAGGGGCAACCCTTCATACCAACAGTTACTATCCAGCTCCCATTTCCCACCTCTCGGGAGCCGGTCCCCCCTTTCCCTCCCCCCTCCCCCTATCTCCACATTAAAAAACGGCCTTGTGCCTAATTTGCTCAGTGGGGAAGCAAATAAATCCCACAGGCCCGCGCGCCCTCCGGGGCTCGGGCGACAAGATCAAAGTGTAGTATCTGTTCCGACAGATGCTGCAAGCAAAGACCAGCAAAGACCATATGTGGGGGTAACCCCACATGTCTGACCTTGGTAAATGTAGGGATCACCCTACAGATCAACAGTTACTATCCAGCTCCAATTTCCCACCTCTCGGGAGCTGGTCCCCGCTTCCCCCCCCCTCCCTCTATCTCCACATTAAAAAACGGCCTTGTGCCTAATTTGCTCAGTGGGGAAGCAAATAAATCCAACAGTGGATAAAAGCTCGAGCTGTCGAAAAGAAAACGATCCGGTTTCAATATCAGCCTGATGCACTCGCATGTCTAGTTACACTGAATAACTGTGATACAGCGAAACAGTCGGTCTGTTTATGACTGTAAGAAATTTCAGAAATAAGAGCGTAATATTTACTTATATAAATATTACAGAAGATCATAACAACATCGGTACCGTCAGTTTCAAATCAGTTTTTTGTTCAGGGAGGCAGATAAAAACAAAGGCTGAAGAAAGCTCGGTAAGGGAAACCTCTGTTTGGATTTGAAACCGAGAGTTCCGATGTTGTTCTGATCGTCTGTAATGTAATACACACACACACACACGCTTTTAACTCTTCTTAAAGTGTTTTAACATGTTTTATTAATTCTTTGTTATATATATATATATATATATATATATATATATATATATATATATATATATATATATATATATATATATATATATATAACAAAGAATTAATAAAACATGTTAAAACACTTTAAGAAGAGTTAAAAGCATATTCAATTTTCAAAAAGGAGACATAAGTTAAGTGGAGTTTCGAAAGAAATGCTTTCCTGCTCATCAGAGGGTAGGAATTAGCAAAATGCAGAATCGGATTTTGCTTGCAAAGTATTTAATGAACCTACAATTAAGCCATGGATCTTACTTGGTAAAAGTTAAAAAAAAATAGTGAAGCAGAGGGAATGGGGGAAAAATAAAATTAATTCACGTGAATGGATGGTCGAGTGAAGAGTAGAATATCCAATAACGGAAAAATCCAAGAAAAGTTGGTAAAAGTCCAGTATCCAGAAGTAAAAATCCAAAGGAATCACGTTACTGAAAGATATTTCAATGTCATCCAAAAGGAGAATTCCGTGAAATAATTCACAAATGGGTACAAGGAAAAAAGGAAAGATAGATTGTGCGTAGAATGAAGAAATGGAGAGATTTCAAGACGCTTCTGCCGAGGCCGAATTTATAAATACGATATATATATATATATATATATATATATATATATATATATATATGTGTGTGTGTATATGTATATATACATATATATGTACATGTATATATATATATATACATATATATACTTCAAACGTATATCAGTTTCTATATGCCAATCATAACTTACTAAACATTTTTTATATGTATAAAAGTTCTCTCTTTAATTTTTTTTTTCAATGATAAAACCTTCCACCTATATCTAAAAAATTTTTGTTTTTTTTACATTTTCACCCCAAACAAGGCACAATGCCACTTTGATGTAGGGGCTACTATCAGGGACATAAGCATCAGCAAGATGTCGGTTCACGTTACACTTGAACTTCTGAATGTCAGTACAGTTGGGGAAGCAGGGACCCGGAAGGGAATTCCAAAATCTAGCGGTTCTGGGGAAGAAGCTACTGGAGTAGAAGGCTCTCTTACATCTAGGGATAGCTACTGTGAAAGGGTGGGATTTAGCTGCTTGTTGGGTTCGTCGAGGGTATTTACGTCGAGGGGGCACAAGTGCTTGCAGTTCGTCAGAGCATTCAGCGTTAAAATACTTGTAGAACAGGCAGAGGGATGCAACATCTCGTCGATAGGACAGAGGCTGAAGCTTAAATGACAGTTCAGGACCTATCAGGTTGGCGACTTTCTTTTGAACCTTGTCTAGGAGCGAGAGACTAGTAGCAGATGCACCAGCCCAAATATGACAACAATACTCCATACATGGGCGAATGGTGGGCCTTATAGAGGTAGAGGATACTTTCGGGTGTTAGTAGCTTTCTAACACGGCAGAGAGAACCCACCTTCCTCGCAGCGGTCCTAGCAATACTCTTAATGTAATTGTAAAATTTACAAGGTTCAAGTTCAACAGAGCATAAACGGAATAATATAGTAATAATTTTCTTTTTGAAATGTGGTACATTAAGGAGAATTTATTTTGGATTCTTGAAAGTTATCGTATATATATATATATATATATATATATATATATATATATATATATATATATATATATATATATATATATATATATACACACACACACACAAACATTGTTGAACAGCACGGAGTGTTTCTGCTTAATCTCCTTTTTTTTTTTTTGTAATTTTTTACTTTTTCGTATGGTCGTTGTAATATCTCGGTGGAATTTACGTGAGAAAGTTTTTCTGCAAGTACTTTCAACTGATTTTCTTTAATCGTCTTCGGGCAGTTTTTGATTACTGTTTCGTTTAAAATCTGGATGCTTTTGTATGCTTCAGTTCAAATAACATTTAAATTACTTAAGTGAAGCGCGGAAGCGTCTCGTGTGTAAAAAAAAAGATGTTTTTAACATATTAAGAACATGGCTAAAATAAATGAACAATTGTTTAAAAGTGTGATTTAAAAGATGGTATGGAAGTAGTTACAGCTATTTCTTTTTATTTAATTAATTTATAAATTTACATTACAACATATATAGAGATGTACATATAAAACTATACGTGTACACACACACTCACACACACACACACACACACACATATATATATTAGTTAAGGTTTTCTTTTTTCATCCTTATGTAGTTAAATTCTGTTTAAAATTGAAAGACTTTTGCGAAATCGGCTTATGCAAGTGCTAAGTCTATTTAACAATTTTAGTTAAAGCTTTTTTTTTTTTCATCCATATATAAATGAATTCTCTTTTGTCATTATAAACTTTTTAGAAATCGGATTATGTAGGTGCTTAGTCTGCGATAGGTTAAAATTAATATGTTTTGTTTTTTTTTTTTCTTCCGGGAATTTAAACTGCCTTCTTTATTTTTATTTTTGCATTTTTTTATTCAAAGCTTTTTTATACTGTGTGTGTGTGTGTGTGTATATATATATATATATATATATATATATATATATATATATATATATATATATATATATATATATATATATATAAGTTATAAAATGTATATGGCAGTGTACTGTAGCTTAATCGCCATATACATTTTATAACTTACTAACTTAGCTCTACCTACGTATTGAGCACTTTTGAAGTAAATACTTAAAGTTTACGCATAAATCTCTACTTTCGTATATTAATTTTATGTGAGTAAATTAAGTAGTAATATATATATATATATATATATATATATATATATATATATATATATATATATGAAGACTGAAGGATCGGTCGAAAATTATGTACTTATAAAAAAAGTTTTTTAATTTTTTTTCACAATATTATTTTGTATTCCTGCACGTCACCAATTGAAAACGAATAAAGAAAAGTTATAAGCTTTTATACTTTTCGTATTCTTTTTTATTCATATATATATATATATATATATATATATATATATATATATATATATATATATATATATATATATATATATATACATATATATATATATATTATATCTATAAAAGTGAACGTGTCTGTCTGTCTGTGTACATTTCCCTACGCAATAACTCTGTCAATTTTTAGTCTATAGACTCGAAATTTGAAATACCGGGTACTGAGATTTGGGAAAATCGATGTGACGGGTGTCAGCCAGAAATTTGGCTGTTAAGGGGTCAAATTTCAACGATTTGACCTTTAAGAACTCTACCAAACTCCTCCGACAATTTTGGGTCTAGACACTTGAAATTTTAGATATAGGTTCCTTGAACCTGGATCTAACTTAATAAAGTGATTTGAGCCCGAAACTATAAATTTTAAGGGGTCATAATAGGGGTCAAAGTTAAAAAACATTGACCGCTATTTTTTTTTTTTGCTCAACATATACCTCCAAACACCCGGGCAACGCCGGGCTGAAATGCTAGTATATCTATAAAAGTAAA
Organism: Euprymna scolopes; assembly: GCF_053919585.1. Classification (NCBI taxonomy): domain Eukaryota; kingdom Metazoa; phylum Mollusca; class Cephalopoda; order Sepiida; family Sepiolidae; genus Euprymna; species Euprymna scolopes. The sequence goes on from NC_136511.1 coordinate 6,685,433, forward strand.
CGTTTCTCTGCGTGTGTTTGTGTGTGTGTGTACATTTCCCTACGCAATAACTCTGTAAATTTTCAGTCTACAGACTCGAAATTTGATATACAGAGTATGGAGATTTGGGAAAATCTTTGTGATCCGTTTTCGGCCAGACATTTGTGTGTTAAGGGGTCAAAGTTCAACGATTTGACCTTTGAGAACTCTGCCAAACTCCTCCGACAATTTTGGGTCTAAACACTTGAAATTTTTGATATAGGTTCCTTGGACATGGATCTAACTTAATAACTTGATTTGAGCCCAAAGCAATAAATGTTCAGGTTCATAATAGGGGTCAAATCTTTTTTTAAAAATTGATCTCTGCGGTCTCTACTAAATTACTCAGACAATTTCTGGTCTAAACATTTGAAATTTTACATAAAGGGTATTCAGAGATATGGCAAGCTTTGTGTCGAAAATTTGAGGTACCAATATATAAATGTATGTATGTATGTTTGTATGTCTCCCTAAAACTTTCGACAGAGGCGGCGGATTTTCACAAGATCAGTATCGTTTTTAAGCTCGACACTTCAGACGACAAATACCGAAAAATTGGTTTAAAACAAATTTCTTCACCCTCAACTTGGCACTTTTCAACAGGGAGGGGTCGCTTTTTTCGCCGATATTTTCGAAAGTCATCCCCTCTTTTCGATTATCCAGCCTTAATTTAAACCTACGTCACTTCCGGTTTGGCGATGGTAACAACAAAGACGTCGTGTTTTTCCCCATTCTTTTCCTCCTTCGCGGTACGGGTTCGAGCCTGCCTTCCTACTACCACTTTTTTTTTTTTTTTTGCTCAACACACACCTTCAACCACCCGGGCGACGCCGGGCTGAAATGCTAGTATATATATATATATATATATATATATATATATATATATATATATATAATCTAAAGGAGCTTCAAATAAAAAATATATACTATATATATATATATATATATAGTAATGAAATCAAAGGGCTGTAGTGTTCACCTGATATACGCGATGGTAAACTTCAATCTAATATAAATAACAGTATTTATATATAGAAAATTTAATCCCAACCGAATAAAAAAGCTCAATACGCAATAGAAAGTAGAGCTTATTATAAGAGAAAGAAAATTAAAACTAAGTTAAACTTTACAATCAAAATTTATTGTTCGACTGAATACTCCAAAAAAAAAAAAAAGAACAATTTACAAAATCCTTATTCCGCGGAGTTTCAAAGAATGCTATTCTTCTCATCAGGGACATAAAGAAATCAGCAAATAAATTTTGATTGTAAAGTTCAACTTGCAGTTTTACTTTTCTTCCTCTGTATATATATATATATATATATATATATATATATATATATATATATATATATATATATATATATAGATATATATATATATATATATATATATATATATATATATATATATATATATATATATATACACATTTTAAAAATAATATATATAATATTCCCGATGTGGGGGTACCAAATTGGTTAAAAAGGGAAAATTATTCCCAACTCGCATTTAGGTAAAAATGCACTTTCGTAAATAATTGAATTCATTCAAAACATATCGCTAAAACCAAAACAAAAACAACATCTAAGTAAATCGCGATATGTCAAGACAGTTGGCGAGATGGTCAAAGGGTAAGGGTTTAGGCTCATTACCGTCGGGTCTCGATTTCGAATCTCGCTAGATACAGCCACTCTGATGAGTCATAGACGACGAAACACGTGTCATTGGATAATTACATTTTGAAATTATATATATATTATTTTTAATATATATATTATTTTTAAAAATAACACGTGTCAGTGGATAATTACATTTTAAAATTATATATATATTATTTTTAATATATATATATATATATATATAATATACATTATATATATATATATATATTATTTTTAAAATGTAATTATCCACTGACACGTGTTTCGTCGTCTACGACTCATCAGTATATATATATATATATATATATATATATATATATATATATATATATATATATATAAATATATATATATATTATTTATAGTATTCCGAATTTAATTGGGTTTATATAATTGATAATTCGGTAACCGTCTATATACTAATAAATTTTAAGTCAGAATGAGATGACTTAAATTGTAAGTTTCAAAATTACCAGATTTTGTAATTGAGCATTCATATATTGTTTTAATAAAAACAAGACATTAAAGAATGGATTGATAGCAACAAATACAATATTAAATAAAATACACTATTTGTTGCTATCAATCCATTTTTTAATGTCTTTTTTTGTTAATATATATATATATATATATATATATATATATATATATATATATATATATATATATATATATATATGTCAGCCCCTTTAAGAAACTCGGTTCTTGTCGAAGGAGCACTTTTAAGTCAAAATAGAAAATCGGTCACCTAAGCTCGCATGAATACATCCTGATGTTCTTGGCCTTCGAGTCGGGATCAAAGTGTAGTATCTTTCTGCAGATGCTGCATTTAAGGTAATTTGTCCCAGTCAATGGAGGGGAACCCCTCTATACTGGGACAATTACTATTTTTGGACCCAACTAGGGTGCCCCTTTTCCCTTTTTTTCGGGGAGCTGGTTTAATCCCACTTTAAAAACGACCTCGTGTCACATTTTGCAAATAAATACTAATAGATCATGATGTTATAATCGTTAGATCACTATGGCCGGATGTAACAACATTTAAAAATAAATGTTAAAATTTCAACGATAATTCACGCCGTTGAGATTGGCCGTGAAGATTGTTCCTCGCTAATGGAGTCAGAGATATTTTCATGGTCGGGTTCGCAATCTCCTGACCGGTAGTAATCATGTCATCCTGCACTGATCATTCTCGAAAGGATGAAACACTAGTAGGTATTAAAAAATTTATTAGTGTAATGATCATATATATATATATATATATATATATATATATATATATATATATATATATATATATATATATATTAGTGTTGGGACGATTAATCGGAATTTTTTTAGGTATCGGAATCGGAAAAATATATGCCTATTTTTCGATGCTAAAAACGATTCCTTTTTTGCTTTTATTTATTTGTTTTCATTTAACACTTAATTTTCCATGGTTCGTATGAAACGATACAGATTTATCGATTTTAAACTCACGGTAAAGCTAACATCTATAATTCACTCTCAGAAGTGTATTTGTTTTTTACGTTTGTAAAAAAAATATGCTCATATTACAAGTTTATTATTTATTTTATTTTTTTCGTTATCTGACTCCCCACCCAATCTCTCTCAACCACCCATCCACCACAGAAAAAGAAAACAATTCTAAATTAGAAATTTAAAAAGAATCGAAATCGATAATTTGGAACAGAGTCAGTAATTTCTTCGGAATCGAGAAAAATATTAGAATCGTCCTATCATCCCTATATAATAAAAGAGGCGCATTTTCCCCCCTCTGGACCAAAATACCGTAAGTTTACAACAACAGATAGTACATACACATTTATTATGTTTACATTATTAGCCATTACCTTATTTAACTATAGAACGATATTATAGATAAATTAGTTCGTAATAGTAAAACATTACATTTATTCCTAGGAGCGACATCATCATCATCGTCATAACCTATAGAGGAAGTAGTTCCAATTTTACCCCCTATTATATAAGTCCTCTTATGACCCCCATTCTTCACTGCATGAATTTATATTTATTCCTTCTTTCTTGTGTTTTCGCCATCATTAAATGACCACTGAATTCATACACATCGCATACTCTTACCTTTACATCTACACAAATATTAATTTCTCCTTTACCAAAATCCGGCCCAGCTGATTAGCTAAGAAGTAGACTATTCTAAAATTCTGTTATTCGCTTCTTCCACTATTAAACGAACAGTCTGCCTCTTTAAAACACTCTTAACTTAGATTATTAATTTGTTTACTTGTGAAAACGTTTGGTTTTCGGTCATTGTGATAACAGTGTCACCCACTTTATTTCCTTTTGCTCGATATAGGGTTAGTGAGTATTCATACCACTAAAAGGCAATCTTGCCGATAGAGATATATAGATAGATAAATAGAAAGATACATGGATAAATACATAAATGGATAGAGAGAGAGAGAGTGGTAGAGAGAGAGAGAGCTGACCTCATTGCAAGAGAGAGAGAGAAAGAGAGAGAGATGACCTCATTGCGCGCGCGCGAGAGAGAGAGAGAGAGAGAGTGAGCAAGATCGTTTCTTTTACTTGGGTTTGATATCGTCACAAGTTTTAGTTAAATATACATGTTAAATTGTGTTTGTATTTAGATTAGATATTGCTTCACTAAAATCCGGTAACAACGGCCAAAAGGCGACCACACAAAATGAAACAATGGTTCTTGAGGAAATGAAAATGAAAAGTCACTGATTTATTTTGGATTTGTAATCGAACGTTCAAAATCTGCATAAGTACCATGTTTTATTATAATTTTCTGTTTATTGACGAATAAGTTTTATTTTTAGAATGCAAGAAATTATTTTTATTCAAAACTCTTAACATTTTGGTTTATTTGTGAAAAGGTTTTACTTAGATTATTTATTTGTTTACTTGTGAAAACGTTCGGTTTACGTTCAGTGTGATAGCGAACTAGTATTGAATGTTTTGTTATTAATTTTTTTACCCAAATAAGTCACAAAGCAAAATATATTGCTTTTTTGTTTTTACATACCTTACATTTCGCACTAATTTCTTGCCACCCACACCCACACCCACATTCACAAAATGGAGTGTCCGTTGTGAAAGCCGTTCTTAACATTGGTAGATTAGTGGTGTCCATTCCGATTGCCGTTCTTAACATGAAAAGATTGGTGGTTAGACTACAACACCAACCATACTTTAATTTTTTACGCGGGGAGGTGTGTGTGCTACTACCAGGCAACGCCAGTTAACGGGTCCTGCTAGTTAATATATATATATATATATATATATATATATATATATATATATATATATATATATATATATATATATAGTCATCCACATACAGTACTGTTTCGCAACTCATTAGTGCAGCTTGACTAGCAACGACCTCAAACCAGGTTTGAAAGTCTGCGCATCTAACCGTTATGCTATTCGGCTGCTGCTAAGATGAGTAGGTGAATTAACAACATTTAAATTGTCCAAACACCTAAGCTCCATTTGTTTATACAAAAAGCATCGCTTAATACATTAGTGGCAGTTTGTCTATAACTTCCCAATATGCTCAGTGCAAGATAGAGAGCATTTATAGTCATCCACATACAATACTGTTTCACTGTATCACAGCTCATCAGTGTGGCTAGACTAGTAACTACCTCTAGCTAGGTTTGAAACTTGGCCGCTTAGGCGACAGTCAGTGCTCCTAACCATTACTTTATTCTTTTCAGTCTCAAGTGACAATGTATACCACCTGTAAGGATGCATGCATGAGGAGTCTACAGTGAAGCAAGGGTTGCACAATAACTAACCACACCTCTCCTAAAGCGGCAATAATTAAAATGTGATTTTGGCTAGTTTGAGAGCGCATTCGATGGCATATATATGTGTGGGGTCAGAATACACTTTTACCAATCGAATCTGCCGTGAAACTGTAGTAAAATATTAAGATAAACCTTTTTTATCGATAATAAGTAATAGTGAAATGCGCTTAGCGAGACAGACTGTTTCGTTGTATCACAACTCTTTTAGACAGACAAATGCTTCAAGCCGAGACAGAAATGTGACTTTTTTCTGACAATCGAAGGTTTTAACGGCTACGCTATCAGTATCGACCACGAGTCAATGTTTATATGACGCGTTCGGTGGAAGAACGACGTAAGCGCCACTCGATACTTTTCACAAAAAACGGGTTAAATGTAACTATTTTGCTCGTTGTAATTTCCTATTTTCCAGAATGATTTGAATATTAACGCAACCTTTTCCGGGACACCTATTCTTACGAAACATTTTTTCTTGTTCATTCAAGCCTGCGTTTTCTCACAATGCATTTTGAAGAACTACTGATTTTTATTTTATTTTTTATTTTTTTATTTATTTATTTTTTTTTTATTTTTTGCGGACTATTATCCTCACCTTATTTTAGTTGTTTTCGTGATGTTTCGGCCAACTATTCCTCTGGCCTTTGTCAGGTGGTAACCACGATGGATAGGAACTCTGAATCTCCTGACTGCAATCACTGCCTTCCATAGTTGTTGTCATCTATGGCCTGGGTATTTATAAAAAAGGGATTTAACAAAGGAGATGGATGTTCGTAAAATGTTTGTAGGTATGTATGAATTGACAAGGAATGAATGTTTGCAAAATGTTTGTAGGTATGTAGGAATTGACAAGGAATGAATGTTTGTAAAATGTTTGTAGGTATGTATGAATTGACAAGGAATGAATGTTCGTAAACTGTTTGTAGGTATGTATGAATTGACAAGGAATGAATGTTCGTAAAATGTAACTTATCTTTTGAACGATGGAGAGGGTTAGGGTAGGCCGGTCATCCTGCTGTCGGTGATGCGTGTCCTGGCTTGTAACTGGAAAGTGAGTGACTTCTTTCATCAGCGCTAGCAGCCCGGCGTCTTCGTCGTCTTTCTCCTCCTCCTCCTGGTTTGTGCGAATTAGGCATTATTTAGAATTGAAGGTGTTTGGCCCATAACATGAGAGCGTAGTTGGCTTCAGTTCACTGGTGCCTTATTTCTTTTTCTTCTTCATCTCTTTAGGTCGGGTGGGAGAATGTCCGTGCGTTCACTGACGCAGCTGGGCGAAAATCTCCTGTTGCCACGTTTCGGTTCCCGCAAATCCCTCATTTTATAGTGGCAAACTGGCTCCCAGCGACTGTGATATTTGAGGTGTTGATTTTAGGCGTGGAGCTCTGCCATTGGTCAATAATTATTTTGTGGTTATCTTATTTTTTTCTTCCCAAGCGGAAGCGATGCGTGGAGCGATGTGCAAAAGACGATTTTTCATTGTCTCTCATGGTGGATGCGTTAACATCCGGTTGGCTGCCAATTCTCATCATGTTCCCACACAAAAGTAAGTATCAGAAGAAAAAGCATCAATATTAGGTGCCTTTCGTCTCAGGAAGCCAATTTCTTCAGACAGCCTGATCTGGCAGCACCAGTTTATAATTTTAAAAGAAAAACAATCTCAAATTTAAAGCACAAATAACTCGGAATATGAGTTAATAAATGGGGTCGTTATGATATTATTATTACTAGTATAATTATTATTATTAATGTTATTATTATTATAACTAGTATAATTATAACTTACTAGCAGAACCTGTGGAAATTCCATGGTAGTTGAAAATTTTAAAAACTCATGAATAAAATGAATACAAAATGAAATAAAACAACAACAATTTTTATTTATTGCGGACTATGATCCTCATCTTTTCTTAGTTGTTTCACGACGTTTCGGCCAACTATTCCTCTGGCCTTTGTCAGGTGGTAACCGCGATGGATAGGAACTCTGAATCTCCTGACTACATTCACTGTAATTATTGCCTTCCATAATTGTTGTCATCTCACAACGCTTTTGGCCAAGTAAGCCTCTGGCCGCCTTTGGGTAGGATGTAAATCGCTATCTTCCAACAATTCTCACCTAGAACCGTAGAGATTCAACGTCTCTATCAAGGTTGAATTTTTTTGTCTTATAAATTTATGTTTATTTTATTATATAATCTTCCATGGTCGGGTCCGTACCGAATGGTCTATATTATTTAATTGGAATACATTATTGCGATGAGTATTATTTATTAATTTAAAAAAAAAAAAACGCAATAAATAATACTCATCTCAATAATGAATTCCAATTAAATAATATATACTGATATATTCTTCCCCACTAGTTCGCTTCCGATTTGCCGTTTCTCTTTCCCACTGGTCAACCTTTCTTGTTCTCTTTCTTCCAATCATATTTGGAAGAGGCTTACAAAATTAAATATTTTAGATGTTCGACTTTAATGGACAACAATGGTGTTAGTGCTCGTTGATTTACAAGTTTGCAAAAATAAAAACAAAACATGATTAGGTAGAGAGTTATCATGATCTTAAAATCTATGATCTTAAGTATCCACATTTCAACAGCCGTATATCAAATATTCAAACACCTATTTTCACATAAATATTTTGAATTCAGAAATTATTGTGCGTGTGTGTGTGTGTGTGTCTGTGTGTGTGTGTGTGTGTGTGTGTGTGTGTGTGTGTGTGTGTGTGTGTGTGTGTGTGTGTGTGTGTGTGATTAGATTCTCCTTCGTATTTTACACGTTTTGCGATAAAAATCTCCAAATTTCAACTTGTGCCGTTTACATCGTTCTTCCACCGAACGCGTCATATGAACAATAGCAACCACCGAGAGTGCTCTATTCACTTACAAAGATATTTGAGTACTTTTTAGGAATAGGTATCCAAGAAAATTTTTGGTACCGTGTATATATATATATATATATATATATATATATATATATATATATATATATATATATGTATGTATTCAGGTTTGAGATGTTCAAAGTCGGGACTAATGAAAACAACGAGAGAGAGAGAGAGAGAAGAACACAAATTTAAGACTTTTACATGAATTTATTGTTCAATAGGATACGAAAATAAAATATACTGAAATTTCCTTAATCTTTGGAGTTCTTCTCATCAGAGGAAATATATTAGCAAATGAATATTATATCGAAGCTTTGAATTTGCTAGTATCGGTATTATTTGAAACAGCATTATATGGAAACTAGTCATAAATGAAAAAAACAAAATTGTGCAAAAAGTTCATATAATGTGGAGAAAAATTTATATAACAGAATAAATTAATAGTCAAGGAAAAGGTATGAAGAGGTTAAGTATTTTCAACACGAAATGATGACAGGAGACAATTTTCCCATAATGAGAATGCGTAATTTTATTGTCGACAAATAGATTCAAATTAGAATCCAAAATGTGGAAAAACCCTAAATGTGTGTAATCCAGATTTGTAGAAAAATCTGTTTGCAAGTAGTCGAGGAATAAAGATTATTTCGAATCGTTAAAGTTTATTTTCACTCATAGACAATTTAGTCGATATAATAACTCCTATGGCTGTGAACTATGGTTTTTGAACTGCTTGTGTCACAACTACATCAGATTGCAACTTTCTGGTTACCTATCATTAAAACGCAGCGATCTTTACATTATCCAAAAGCAAAATTATATATATATATATATATATATATATATATATATATATATATATATATATATATATATATATATATATATAAATTAAATAAATAACTTGGAAAATAAATTATTGGTGTTATAGAAAATTCGAGAGCGAGTTGATGCAGTGATTGCAGGTGATTAAATGACTTACTGACTAGATGGTTTTCTAACGAATGATAAAAAATATTTTTTTGTATAGTTTTAAAGGTTAAAAACTTCAAAGACTATATATATATATTGGTGTGTGTAGGTAAAAGGAGATGTCTGTTTATGAGAGAAAGGTCTTGTGTACATGATTTTTGTTTATTTATCCTGGAAAATATTTGTGTGGCTTTTCGCTTAGCATTTAATATGAAATATGTGGGATATTGCAAGGTTTTCAAAGTGTTTGTGAGGTATTTAAATTCTTCGTCCAGATATTCTAGACTGGAAATTCTGAAGGCACGTAAGAAGAAACCAATTATCATACCTGTTTTTATTTTGTTATTATGGTGTGAGTAGAAATGTATATAATCATTTTTGTGTGTAGTTTTGCGGTGAACTTTGAAAAATAGTTTATTATTGGATTTTATAATGAGTATGTCTAGAAAAGGTAATGAGTGATTGTTTTCTGTTTCATAGGTGAACTTAATGGAGGGTTCGACTGAGTTTAATTTGTCTTTAATGTTATCTATGTGCGTGTTTTCAGGAAAAAAATTAAAATGTCGTCAATGTATCTAAAATATTCTGTGTTTTGAGGTAATCTAAATTTGAAAGGACCAGATTCTCGGAATTCTAAGAAAAGGCAGGAAGACCGAAATTTTGCTTGTTATTGAATTGAAAATAAGTCATATCAATTATAAGTCTAATGATTTTTATAAAAGTGTCGGTGGGGAATGCCTTGCCTAGCGAATACCTAGCGAATAACAAGAACTAGATTATATCGCCAGCTGATAAAGGTGGTGGTATAGTATTAATGAAAAAAAAAAGATAGATATCTGGAGAAAGTTTCTGCACTGTTTGCAGACAGAGACACATATACCAACACTAATTTAAATACAGTAAATAGAAGCATTGACACTTTCAACCAATCTTTTAAAAAACGTATAAAAAACGACAAAACTTGAACTTCATACATTGAATACTACCCCAATATTCCGTCATTATATGGCCTCGCCAAAACTCACAAACCTATGCGCCCACATAATATCTGGCATCGGTAGTGCAACACAAAAAATTGCACATGCCATATCCAACATGCTACCTCCACTACTGAGCACTATCAACACCTCCCACATAAAGAACTCCGAAGATTCACTCAACAAGATAAAAACATAAAAACACATAAAAAAAACTATACACAGCTTAGATATAACATCATTATATACTAATGTCCCCATTAAAAGTAATTTGATTTACTTTATAAACACCTAAAAAATCAAACATTAACTTATCATTTCCTCCCGACACTTTATTTTTGTACCCAGTGGAAATTAATTTATTCCATGATGGCTTTCGTATCCTGAAAGGTGTTTTACACGTAAATCGACTAATCATTTCCAAGCCCTGTGAAAACATTAATTAGATATTATAATAATGGTAAAATCAGAATGAAATAAGAACCAAATAGTACTAACCATATTGGAACATAATGCGATAATAAATTTTTTTTTAATTTTAATATGAAAATATGGAACCTTACCATTCGAGTGAGGCGATGTCTAAACTGTACGGAACGCTTAAAATTAATTTTTATTTTTTTCAATTTCTAATTTCTAAGATATCGAAGATTCAAAATTGGAATGACAGCTATGTTAAGTTTGGATTCAGGAATGTTATTCAAGATGGCACGGAATGCATGTAATGTTGCTCAATGGAGAATGTCAAATGCATCACTATGTCCTTCCAAATTTTCAAATCATCACGTCAACATGCATCCCTGAAAGAAGGACGATAACGTTGATGCTCTATCTCCCAAATATTCATATGACCGTGAAACAACACTTCCCAAATTTGGATTCTATTCAGAAGAAAACTCGCTCCTAGACAAGGTTCAAAAGAGAGTCGACAACCTGATAGATCCTGAACTGTCCTCTAAGCTTCAACCTCTGTCCCATCGATGAAATGCTGCATCCCTCTGCCTGTTCTACAAGTATTTTAATGGTGAATGCTCCAACGAACTACAAGCACTTGTGCCCCCACGATGTAAATACTCCCGACACACTCGACAAGCAGCTAAATCTCACCCCTACACGGTAGAGATCCCTAGATATAAGAGAGCTTTCTACCCCAGTAGTTTCTTCCTCAGAATTGTGTGCAATCAGCACCAACCCTATTCATGGTTTAACAGGGTTCCTCCAAAGGAGGAAGTTTCATGAGAGTATGAAATTCACAAGCGGTCCCAAATCGCATGTATATCCCCGTTAGGGGAGATGATGATGTTAGGGTTTTTGCAACTTTTTGCAGGGAGGTGTCGACGTTCTCCAGCACCTGGCCTTCTCAAATTGGTCACCCATTTTAGTAATGACCAGGCTCAACGTTGCTTAACTTCAGTGATCTGATGGGGAACCGGTGTGTCAACATGATTATGCCGTATATCAGAATTGCCAGACATTGGAACTCCCTTCCGGGTTCCTACTTCCCCAACTTTACTGACATGCAGAAGTTCAAGTGCAATGTGAATAGACATCTTGCTGCCCAACTCCCTACATAGTACCCCTGTAGCTTATGTTCTTGATAGTAGCCCCCTACATCACAGTGGCAATGTGCCTTGTTTGGGGTGAAAATGTAATTAAAAAAAAAGGAGAAAAACCTGTTCTACAATCCAGCTACGAAGTGGCATACCGAAGCACAAAGTGCAAAAAAAAAAACGTACACTATTGCTGCGGATCTTATCAAGCCGTGCACAGATAAATTGATGCAACTGATAATTAGACCGGAGGCAAAAACGAAGATCCAGCAGTTTTCATTTTCTGATGACATAATCCATCGATGGGTTGATGACAGGGCTACTGATGTATGCCGTCAAGTTTGCTTTGAAATCAAGCAAAACAAAGGCTAGCTTACAATTAGATGAGTCTACAGACACCGCTCTAGAGAGCCAGTTGATCGCCTTTGCTCACAAGAAAGTGGAAAAAATAAAAGAAAGAATCTTTGTTTTGCAATACCCTGCAAAACATGACGGCAACAGATGTCAAAGCCACTGTGGATTTTTTTTTTAAATTAATGAACTTGGTTGGTGAAATTTCAAACACATCTGCACTGACGATGCTCCCGTGATGGTTGACGTCACAGGACATGCTTGTCAAGGATGAATGGCCACACGTGACATCTTCCCACTGTTCACTACACCGATATGCTCTTGTGTCGAAATTCTACTACCACATTTGTCAGAAGACATCAACATTGCAGTCAAAGTGATCAACTTTATTCATGTGAACGCTAAAAAATCATCGACTCTTCCAACTTCTAGTCAGCGAAAGGAGAGCGTAATGCATGGGACTTCTGTTCTGCACAAGAGCTATCGATGGGGAAAATGCCTCTCTCGGCTGTATGAACTGTATGGAATTTAAAATCTTTCTACAAGAGAACGAAAACAACTTCCATGTCCATTTCGACAATCCAAAATTTATTTTAATTGGAATTCATTATTGAGATGAGTATTAATTATATTAATTTATTTATTGCGGACTATTATTCTCATCTTTATTAGTTATTGTTTCACAACGTTTCGGCCAACTATTCCTCTGGCCTTCGTTAGGTGGTAACCGCGACGGATAGAAACTTTGACTCTTCTAACTGCATTCTCAACAATCACTGCCATCCGTAGTTGTTGTCATCTCACCAGGTTTTGGCTAAGTAAGCCTCTGGCTGGCTTTGGGTAGGATTGAAATTGCTATCTTCAGACAAAGCTCATATAGAACCGTAGAGACTCAACGTCTCTATCAATTGCGTCACGGGCCCCGAAGGCCAGAGGAATAGTTGGCCGAAACATTGTGAAACAAGAACTAATAAAAATGAGAATAATAGTCAGCAATAAATAGATTACATCCAAAATTTGTCATAATGTTCGACATTTATTCTGACAGATATTTTGGGCCAATTCAGCGAAATGAACCACTTCTTGCAAGGTCGTGATGTAATAGTCATTGACGTTCAAGACAAGCTTGCCAAACTGACTGCTTGAATTGAAATCTGGAAAGCACAAATGAAAGTCGGGTCCACAGCCTCGTTTCCTCTCTTGGATGAGCATTTGCAAAAGCAGAGGATTAAACTTCCTATAAGCATCAGAAGTTGCATCACTGGACATCTCGAAATTCTCTCCACTGAGTTCAAATCTTATTTTGACAAAGCAACCCCCTGGCATGGACATGTGTCAGAAGCAATAATGCATCTTTGAATTCTTGGCAAATGTGCATTGAGAATGGTGGTGACTATGTAGAAAAATAATTTCTGGAACACAAAAGATCGCTTTTAATGGTACCACTCCCGTCTCCATAGCTCTTCGACATTTTTAGTTGAAATAAAAGACAGCCTTACTTTCATAATGATTTTACTATTACAAAGTGCACTCTGGACAGCCATCGTTCATCGCTGGTAAAAGTGCATTGACAGTGGTAGTGACTATGTAAAAATTAAATTCTGTAGAACAAAATGTCGCTCATTTTAATGGTCCCACTCCTGTCTACGTAGCTCTTCAACTTTTTGAGTTAAAACAAAGAATAAGAGAACTTACTTTTAGAACACCCTTCGTATGACAAAGTGCACTCCAGACGTCCATGCACAGCCATCGTTCATCGCTGGAAATAGTGCATTAAGAATGGTGGTGACTATGTAGAAAAATGAATTCTAGTGCACAAAATGTCGCTCATTTTAATGACACCACTCCCGTCTTTGTAGCTCTTCATCTTTTTGAGTTAACAAAAGAAATAGGAGACTTTAGTTTTGGAATGATCCTTGTACTTCTATTTAGAAAAAGTTTGGTCAAAATGCTTGTAAAAACCGAAACATGTTTGTAAAGTTTTTTGAAGTTTTTTTTTTTTTTTTAATTTTTTTTTTATTACATTTTCACCCCAAACAAAGCAAATTGCCACTTTGGTGTAGGGGGCTACTATCAGGGGCAAAAAATACTGGGGTACTATGCAGGGATTTGGGCAGCAAGATGTCGGTTCACGTTACACTTGAACTTCTGCACGTCAGTACTGTTGGGGAAGCAGGGACCTGGAATGAAATTCTAAAGTCTAGCGGTTCTAGGGAAGAAACTATTGGAGTAGAAAGATCTTTTACATCTAGGGATCTCTACAGTGTGGGGGTGGGCTTTAGCAGATGTCGGGTTTGTCGAGGGTGCTCACGTCGTGGGGGCACAAGTGATTACAGTTCGTCAGAGCATTAACCTTTTCCTTTTCTATTGCGCCCTTGAAGAACTTGCTTTTTGGTTAGCCTGTTTGGAGTTGATGGGATTTTAACGCAACTGATGGAGTTTCTTTCTACTTGGTTTGTCTTTAAGTGTTTCTACTTTCCTTTGCATTTTTTATCAATATGATTAGCTCCTTACATCAAGTGGTTTCATGCTTTGTCTGGAGGGACTTCCATGAAAAGAATCTTTCTGTTTGAAGTCGGTGTAACATATTAGAGACCCTACATCAATAGAAATTAAGTTAGCTAGTGTGGACTTTGACAAGGTTCACACTTAGTGCATGTCACGAAAACCCAAATCTACAAAACAGACTCATTCCCAATGATGGGTAATGTAAAGTTGAGACAGGAGCCAGCAAGTCAACAAAACAGGTGTAAGTGCAGATGAGAAATAACATCACATTTTTCGAGCTGCAAGAAAAAAAAAAAAAAGATGAGGATAACAGTCCGCAAATAAATAAATAAATATATAAATTCCTCATCTCAAAGAATTCCAATAATTAAATAATATATATCATTAGGTACGAACCTGACGATGGAAGATCAGATAACAAAAACTTGGATTTATAAGATCAAAACATCCAACCTTGATTGCCCTTCGGGGCCCGTGGTGCAGGTGATAGAGGCGTTGAATCTCTACGGTCCCAGGTAAGCATTGTTTGAAGATAACAGTTTCAATCCTACCCAAAGTCGAAATTAGTTGGCCAAAACATGATGGGATGACAACAACTATGGAAGGCAGTAATTACTAGGATTATGACAAGAGAATATTCTTTTCATTATTTTGACTCTCTTATATGGTTTTAGATAGAGTGATATGGTTCTCAGTTGATTAACTGTTTCTAACTGTGTCAGATATATACTCGAGAGTCAAAGCAATGAAAAGAATATGCTGTTGTCATAGCCCTAGTAATTGCTGAGGATACATTTAAAAGATTCGGCATTCCTATCCCGTCGCAGTTAATCACCTGACGGAGGCCGGAGGAATAGTTGGCTGAAACATTGTGAAACAACAACTAAAAACAAAAAGATGAGGATAACAGTCCACAAATAAATAAAAAAAGAAAACAAAGGTTTTCAAATAAGTATATTCAAGGGAAGCCACTCGGAAAACATTTAGTAAAGCAAGTCTGCCATAGGTTACACAAGGCAGTTGGCCAATAATGTAGAAAGAAAATTTTGATAATCGTTAAGTGCGAAATGTGTAATGAGAGAACCGGGTGTAAGATGATGTCACGGCAAGAAAGAAGGAAAAAGATTATAAGAAGGATGTGTACACAGACCGATGATCACATAAAAAAAATGGCGGGACACGTGTTCAGAGAGAGGGGAGCAGTACTCCAAAGATATTCAGAGATCACCTCAGAGAAGGACAGAAATAGACGTATTACGCACAGCGGTTGAGGATGACAGGAAAACACATTTTGGTTGTTTCATTAAGGTAAAAAAACTTAATCAAGTTGAATTTCTTTCCTCTTCCTTTCTCATGTTCCTTGTGATGGAATTCACAACTTGTTGGGTCCCTACATATTAGCAACTTAACACGTCTCAAAACATGGATAATGTTACAATTGTTATATGTTACATTTTTATTGTTACATGTTACATTTTTATTGTTACATGTTACATTGTTACATGTTACAACTTAACACGTCTCAAAACATGGATAATGTTACAATTGTTACATGTTACATTTTTATTGTTACATGTTACATTTTTATTGTTACATGTTACATTTTTATTGTTACATGCTACATTTTTATTGTTACATGTTACATTGTTACATGTTACAACTTAACACGTCTCAAAACATGGATAATGTTACAATTGTTATATGTTACATTTTTATTGTTACATGTTACATTTTTATTGTTACATGTTACATTGTTACATGCTACAACTTAACACGTCTCAAAACATGGATAATTTTACAATTGTTACATGTTACATTTTTATTGCTACATGTTACATTTTTATTGTTACATGTTACATTTTTATTGTTACATGTTACATTGTTACATGTTACAACTTAACACGTCTCAAAGCATGGATAATGTTACAATTGTTATATGTTACATTTTTATTGTTACATGTTACATTGTTACATGTTACAACTTAACATGTCTCAAAACATGGATAATGTTACAATTGTTACATCGATCAAACATCTGTCCACATGTCACCATTTCAGTTAATAAATTAAATAATTAATTAGCTAATTATTCAATTAAGTTAATAATAAGAAGAATTAATCAGCTAATTAATCAATTAAGTTAATAAGATAAATAATTAATTCGCTAATTAATCAATTAAATTAATAAGTGTTATAATATTTGTCGTATAATGGGGTATGATCCCGCACAGTTGGGAGATTCTATTTATAAACGATGCTGCTAGGAACTGACGAATCGAATTAAATAATTAATTAGCTAATTAATCAATTGAGTTAAATAATTAATTAGATAATTAAACAATTAAGTTAATAAGATAAATAATTAATTAGCTAATTATTCAATTAAGTCAATAAGTTAAATAATTAATTAGCTAATTAATAAATTAAATTAATAAGTTAAATAATTAAGTAGTTAAGAGAAAATTAGGCCATCTCCCTTGAGTCAATTCTCTCCAAAAATAAAACCTTTAAGAAACCCTTATATTTTTAATTTTCTTATCATTTTTCTTTTAGCCAGACATTCATCCACTATTTCAGGCATTCCAACTGAAAGATCTCTGTAAGATTCTTACCGACCCTTTAATTGTAATTGCTTGTATCTATGCTGCACTTGGTTCACCAGGTATATTTGCCAGGTAGTTTTTAAATTCTTTTTCATGAATTCGGTTGCTCCTTAATTATTAGAGATCTTCCTAAGATTCCAATTTCTTTGATGTCGTACATAAAACCTTGGTATTTTGTTATCTTTTTCCTCACAATTCTGTTTAACCCAGCATCGTTGAAGATGGAGACACTAACGTCTTGCGTGCATTAAAAGAAGAAGCTTTATTTGCACAGCAAACACTAAAAAAAACACCGACAATGAAGAGAATCGGTAGCATCAGACAAGGACAATAAAAGGACCCATATATATATATATATATATATATATATATATATATATATATATATATATATATATATATATATAATTTTATTATCGAAAATATAACAGCAATATTCAGCCTCCTCTTTCATTATTTGTTGACATTTCCTCTGAGATTCTTTGAATACTCAATGGGTTCTTAAAAGAGATTTGCAGCATCTTCAAGACGAGTTTACCATTCTTTGCAAAGTACAAGGTTGACTATTTTCTTTGGATGCTGCTATAATAAGTAGAACCAAACAAAACCAATAAGTATTTACGTTTTAGTTCTGGAAGGTCGTCATCTTTGTCATCATCATCATCAGCAGCAGCAGCAGCAGGAGCATCAGGGAGGTGATGGTGGCTCAGTGATTAACGACACGGACTGACAACCTGTGTTTAACAAGTTTGAATCCAGTTCGTTCCATAAAAAAAAACTCAGTTAGGGATGTTGGCAACCTTCACATAGTCCTTTTCATAAGTACCCGATATGGTTGTAAATTGGTAACCTTTTCCTTCACTTTGCACCACAGCACTATCCGACTACAAATAGTAGAAAAAGAAACCAAAGACCGCCCAACTACTAAGACCATTTAATATATATATATATATATATATATATATATATATATATATATATATATATATATATACCTAACTCAGTCGGTAAATTTGCATGCCAGAGATATAAATTGCATTGTCTGAGCATGTTCGTGCTTCTAGCCTTGATTTCCGGCCAGTTCCAAATCCTCAGGTAAGCCATTATGTATTTCTTTTGTTCAATCTATTTTTTTTTTTTTATTCTGTTGTCCAGTTCCACTACAGATATCCTTCTAGAAAAAAAATTGCTAATAGTAAGAAAGATCTTATCCTGCCTTGACAGAGTTCAAAATAAACTTCATAGCCTAGTAGGGGATGCCCTTTTCTCTTCCCTGCAACCTATTTCTAACAGAAGAGATGTTGCGAGCCTGTCACTACTTTATCGTTTCTTTTCATGGCAAGTGCTCGTCTGAGCTCCAATCTATGGTCTCCCTTCACCAAACATTCATGAGAAACACTAGTCTAGCTGAAAACACTATCAATAATTTCTCCCACTCTTTATCTATGCCTAAACCTAAATGTAGATTCCATGAACAAAGCTTTTTTCTTAGAACTGCACACCTGTCGAACTATCTTCCGTTTTCCTGCTTTCCGGCTGACTACAATATGGTCGTCTTCAAGTCCAATGTACACAAGTTCTTGATGAACCGTTCCCCTTAAGTAATCCAATTCACCAAATTTACACTACTAACTATTACTATATTGTCCCATTGACTGCTGTACACTCTTTAACCCTTATCCTCGAGTGGCCTCTGGGCCTCGATAAGTGGTGACTTGATAAGTGGTGAAAAAATATCAGGGAAACGAAAGTCAGCAAAATTATCAGGAAAGATGCTTTACAACAACGATAACAACAAATCATCGTCAGCTGTTTTTTGTCAGCTTGAAGGACATCATCCACTCTATTCACCTAGCTGACTTGCAACACGCATGGTAGATCTCACTCCAAAGTAGAAGTCGAAAATGATCACATACCCCACCTTTTTATGACGGCCCTATCACTAAGCTGCACTACCAAGAAGAGAAAGAAAAGGAAAGGCCTAAAGGCTAATTGTCGATTATATGAACTTTATATTAATTTATTTATTGCAGACTATTATCGTCATTTTTCTTAGTTGTTGTTTCATGACGTTTCGGCCAACTATTCCTCTGGCCTTCGTCAGGTGGTAATCTTGATCGCCCTATCAGTGCATAGAGACATTGAATCTCTACGGTTCCAGGTGAGAATTGTTTGAAGATAGCAGTTTCAATCCTACCCAAAGCCAGCCAAAGGCTTACTTGGCCAAAACGTGGTGAGACAACACAACAACTATGGAAGGCAGTAATTGCTGAGAATGCAGTTAAGAGATTCGGAGTTCCTATCCCGTCGCGGTTACCACCTGACAAAGGCCAGAGGAATAGTTGGCCGAAACGTCGTGCAACAACAACTCAAAAAGATGAGAATAATAGTCCACAATAAATAAATTAATAAATAATACTCATCTCAATAATGAATTCCAATTAAAAAATTCTGCCTTTTGGATGACATCGAAATATCTTCCAGTAACACGGTTCCTTTGGATTTTTACTTCTGAGTACCGGACTTTTACAAACTTTTCTTGGATTTTTCCGTTATTGGATATTCTACCCTTCACTCGACCATCCATTCACGTGAATTCATTTTTTCTTTTCCCCCCCCCCCATGCCCTCTGCCTCACTATTTTTTATTCTTTAACTTTTACCATGTAAGATCCATGGCTTACTTGTAGTTTCATTAAATACTTTGCAAGCAAAATCCGATTCTGCATTTTACTTATTCCTACCTCTGATTAGAAGGAAAGTATTTCTTTTGAAACTCCGCAGATTAAGGATAATCCACTTAATTTGTGTCTCCTTTTTGAAAATTAAATGTTTTTAACTTTTCTTGAAGTGTTTTTAACATGTTTTATTAATTTTTTGTTCTTATACACACACACACACACACACACACACACACACATATATATATATATATATATATTTGTTTGAATTAATCAGTAGACTAGAAGAGCTGAGTTTGTTTTCTTTCTCTGTGTATTGAGCACTTTCCTATCAGGCGGACGAATTGTGAGTTACTGTTTCTTTTTCCTTAGCGGGCGACTGACCGACCGATCAGTGAGACAACAGCATATCAACCCTGACACGAGAGAACTTATCAGGTGCTGACTGTGAATGAAAGAGTGACCTGCGCGATTAACGAGTCCTACTGCATTGATGAGGATAGGTCACACTTTGGTGACCAGCGACCAGGAAAGTGGCACACTTTGGTTCCATAACCAAAGTTCTCCTCTTATGTGACAAAAGGGTCCGTCCCTTGGTAAGGGATCCGATCACATCTTTGCTGTTGACCAGGGAATTCCAAATCTTATTTTTCTTGATGGCACCACACGAGTGATCTATTTATATAATTATAAAACTCAGCTCAGCTTGCTTTGGACGTTGAAACCATCCATTCGGTTTGCAATTTTTGGTTTCAAAAACTTTGTCTGCTTACCTATTTTATGCCCGCCCTGTATTAAATCGAACATTAAAAGTCACTGCTGCAATTCAAAGCATATACAAGGTCAACAATAATAATGCTAATAAGTTAGTTATCATCAGCCACTGTTTGGTCAGTGCAGATCACAATACTCATAAGTTAGTTATTGTGTTTGGCTAGTGCCTAAACTACCGCTCTAGTTGATATTTCCCTCCTAATGCAATTCTATACCTATATAAAAGCCAAGTACGGCCAACGATGGAGTACTGTTGCTACATCTGGGCAGGAGCTGCTAGAAGAAGCTTATCCTGCCTTGACAAAGTTCAAAATAGACTTTGTAGCCTAGTGGGGGATGCCCTTTTCTCTTGCCTGCAATCTCTTTCTCACAGAAGAGACGTTGTGAGCCTGTCTCTGAGCTTCAATCCATGGTCCCCCTCCCTTGACAAACTTTTACGAAAAACACTCGTCTAGCCAAAACTACTATCAATAATTCCCCATACTCTTTATCTGTGCCTAAACCTAAACGTAGATTCCATGAACAAAGCTTCTTTCTTAGAACTGCACACCTGTGGAACTTTCTTCCGATTGCCTGCTTTCCAGCTGACTACAATCTGATTGTCTTCAAGTCCAACGCAAACACGTTCTTGATGAACCGTCCCCCTAAGTAATCAAATTTACAAAATTTCCACTACTTATGTTTACTATGCTATAATCACATTGACTAATGTATACATATTAACCCTTATCCTCGAGTGGCCTTCGGGTCTTGATAAGTAGTGATTCCTGTGTAAAAAAAAAAGAAAACAAAAAACTAATTAACCTATAGTTATGAATTTTATGTATGTGTTTATATACTTGTATGGATTAGATTAGCACTGAAACTATTTACCCAATCAGTATAGATTTTATGTACATTTATATGTTTATATATTTGTGTGGGCAGGATTCAGACTTAACTACAGAGTGGAATGATAAAATGGTTGCGATAGAAAAGACGACATAATTCCATTTCCGTTTAATGAAAAGTCAGTTTGTTTATTTTTTGTTGCAGACTATCTACTAGTTGGCCAGTTGTGTTCAAATTCCAAGAGTGATAGGAGCCTTCTATCATGTCTGAAAGTGACACAATGTTCAACGAGCGAGATCAGAGATGCGCCGCTGTACAGCTCATGCTCTCTATCGATCCAAGTTTTGACAACAGGACCATTGCCAGCACCCTCAAAATGCAAATCCGGACAATTCAACGCTTGAGAGACGTGCCCAGGATGATGAAAACAAAGTTTCCGGCCACAGTTATTGGTGTGATTTCAAGTGATGGCCATATAATGCCACCTCACATCTTCGAAGTTGGCTTGAAAGTCTTGAAAGTCAACACCACAGTGTACCTGGATGTGCTGAAGAGTGTGATGATCGCCTGGTTCGATTAGATGGCCACTGGCAGACCCTGGATGTGACAGCAGGACTCGGCACTGACCTACAAGTCCAAAGATATCCAGGCTTGGCTTCAGAATGAGTGCTATGACTTTGTACCTTTCTCTCATTGCCCCCCCCTCCTCTTCCTCCGACCTGAACCTGCTGGACTACTTGTTTGTCATACGTTGAGAACATCACCAACATGACCTCTCACAACACCAAAGCCAGTCTGATCACTGCTATGTGCCAAGTATTCACTTTGCCGAGCTCCCGCAACCATTTGTGGAAAAGGCATGCTGCCAGTTCTGGATCTGTATCAAGGTAGTGATTGAGGCTGAAGGCGGCTACATTGAATAGACGTCAGCTTTACTACATAATCAAGTTATCTGAATTGATTTATTCAATAAAAGTTTTAAAATAAGCTGTAGTGTTGTTTTCTTTAAGGCACTAATTATATTTTTCTATCCTGTAATTAACCAATCATTATGAATTTTTTGTATGTGTATATGTTTATATATTGTTATGGATAGGATTTCCATCTAAACCAGTTAATCGATCATTATGAATTTTATGTATGCGTATATCTATCTATATATCTATAAAAGTGAAAGTGTTTGTCTGCCTGTGTGTGCCTGTCTGTAAAGATTTCCCTATGCAATAACTCTGTCAATTTTAAGTCTACAGACTCAAAATTTGATATATAGCGTAGTGAGATTTGGGAAAATCTTTGTAATCCATTTTCGGCCAGAAATGTGGCTGTTAAGGGGTCATAGTTCAACGATTTGACCTTTGAGAACTCTACCAAACTCCTCCAACAATTTTGGGTATAAACACTTGAAATTTTAGATGTAAGTTTCTTGAACATCGATCTAACTTAATGACTTGATTTGAGCCCAAAACAGTAAATGTTAAGGGGTCATAATAGGGGTCAAAGTTAAAAAAAATTGACCTCTGCCAAATTACTCAGACAATTTCTGGTCTAAACATTTGAAATTTTACATAAAGGGTATTCAGAGATAGGGAAAGCTTTTTAATCAGTTTGGGTCGAAATTTGAGCTACCAATATATAAATGTGTGTTTGTATTTTTACATGTCTGCCTAAAACTTTCAACAGAGGCGACGGATTTTCACAAGATCAGTATTGTTTTGAAGCTCGACCCTTCAGACAACAAATACCGAAAAATTGGCTAAAAACATTAATTTCTTCACCCTCAACTGGGCACTTTTCTACAGGGAGGTGTCGCTTTTTTCGCCGATATTGTTGAAAGTTATCCCCTCTTTTTGATTGTCTAGCCTTAATTTAAACCTATGTCACTTCCGCTTTGACGGTGGTCGTAATAGCAAAGACGTCACGTTTTTTTCCGTTCTTTTCTTCCTTTGAGGTACGGTTTCGAGCCTGCCTTCCTCCTACCACTCTTTTTTTTTTGCTCAACATACACCTCCAAACACCCGGGCAACGCAGGGCTGAAATGGTAGTATTTATATAGATATGATTTGTGCTAAAATTAATTAACCGATTAGTATCAGTTTTATATATGTGTATCTATATATATAAATTCGTATCCCTGTCTGTTTGTTCACAATTTGATTAATATATACAAAAGGTCCATTATTGTAATATTTATTTATATATGGTATGGTTCTTTCAAAATATACGATTAATAGGTCACCTGATTTGCATATTATATTAAGGAAAAACGATTTTATTAAATAGCTGTATGTTAGTTTAAGTTTCTAGCGAGAGAGTTATTTTAAGTGTTCCATTTAAGATTGCTATTTCATCAACTTTATATAATAATTATATTGATAATATATTTAATTTAATTTATTTGGAATTATTATTTCCGCCATCGATTTTTTTTAGAAATGGGTAGAGTTATTTCCCCTGATTAATTTTTTGTATATGTTCCGAAGTTTGAAAGATAAAAAAAAGAAACTCTTCCCCACACAAAATAATTTGGTTATCGCAATAAGTTTCTAGCATGAAAAAATAATTTCGTGTAGACAGAAATATGTTTTACTTTATTTTTAAATATTAAAAAATAAATAAATAAAACGAATAAACGAAAAGATCTCATTTGTTTGTGTTTTATTTTTCTTGCAATGACTATACAGAATGTTTGAGCATTCCGGGAATTGACCCCCCCCCCGCCGCCCTAAAAACGAAACAAATTGAAAATTTCTTTTATTTACGAAAAACATCAATTCTGCTAAAGATATTTCAATATTACATAAAGGACTACCAATATTCTCAAGTGGTAAAATGAAACAAGTTAACTCCCTATTTATGGAAGACGGGGCTCTTTTTCACCCTGCTAGAGCAACACACATTGGTTGAGCCAAAATTGGATTAATAAAGTCAGTCCCTAGATATGAACCCAATTGAAAACCTTTGGGGTAAAAGACCGGAACCTTTGCAAAAAGAAAAGGAAGCTATCTTCTAAGCCTAAACTTTTAGCATTATTGCATCAGAAATGGCAAGAAATTCCTCAAGACGATATTCCTCAATTTATCAATGCCATGCCTAGAAGAGTGCTAGCATTAAAAACAGCAAAGGGAATGTACATCAAGTATTAGTTACTAACTTTGTGATCATTTATTTTTTCATTTTGTTTTAAAATTATATGTTATTGAAATAAATTGTTTCTATGGGTGTCTATCCTTTTCTTTCATGCCTATATATATATACATATGCACGTATATATATATATATATATATATATATATATATATATATATATCGATATCGATCTTCTTGAGTAAGGATTGGTATATATTATAAGAAAATATATTTCTACAGAAATATATATATATATATATATATATATATATATATATATATATATAGATAGATAGATAGATAGATATATGTTTCTATAGAATTTTATACATAAATATATATATATTTCTGTAGAAATATATTTTCTTATAATATATACCAATCCTTACTCAAGAAGATCGATATATATATATATATATATATATATATATATATATATATATATATATATATATATATATATATATATATATATATGTGAGTCCAGAATGAGTTTACATATTGTTTCAACTCGAGGAAGATCCCCAAAGAGAGGAAATATCCAACTAGCATCGTCAGAATTCATAAATTATATGAATTACGAAAAACATTTTTACGTAATTATATGAATTCTGACGATGCTAGTTGAATATTTTGTGGATCTTCCTCTAGTTGGAACAATATGTAAACTCATTCTGGACTCACAGTAATAAATTTCTTATATACTGCTCTGGCTACACATTGAGCACTCTATTGCGGTTTTATCACCACTGGTAAATATATATATATATATATATATATATATATATATATATATATGTATACATATATACATATATATATACATACATACATATATATACATATATATATATACATACATACATATATACATATATATACATACACACATATACATATATATATATACATACATACATATATACATATATATACATACACACATATATACATATATATATATATATGTATACATACATATATACATATATATATGTATACATACATATATACATATATATATATATATATGTATACATATATATATACACATACATACGTATACATACATATATATATGTATGCATACATACATATATATATATATATATATATATACATACATATATATATGTATACATACATATATACATATATATGTATACATATATATATATGTATATACATACACACATATATATACACACACATATATACATATATATATGCATACATACATATATATATATACATACATATATACATACATGCACACACACATATATATATATATATATATATATATATATATATATATATATATGCACATATAAGATGATTGCTGCATCTTTCCAGATGATCGCCGTCACATCGAGTTCTCCCAATCCTGTCGTCCATGCCATCTCAGATGACTCTGCACTCCCGCCACAGATTTGCACATCTTGAAGCAGATGTGACATACAAATTGAGCAATTTCCATCGAGTTGACTTCCTCTGGAGGTTGAAGGGTATTCCTATGAACAATCATGTCTTCTCAGACCAACAGAACTTTGCTGCATGTTAAACAGATCGTTTGGTTCGGACTAATAGGTGCAAAGTTGACGTAGCCACCTTTTGAGAAAAGTACTCATTCCAGCTCTGTGTGTCATGGTTAAGACCATCAATTAAACGTTTGCAAATCTCTCACTTCAGATTGCTGTGGGCCTGCTGTCTTGTCTCCAGAACATCACAACTTTCAAGTACAAGCTTTCGCCACTTCGGCCTTTGCAGAGTAAGTTCTTCCCACGTGTTGATGTCGATTTGTAAGACTTTCAAATTATTCTTTGTAGAGTCCCTGAACCTCTTCCTAAGCTTGTGTTGAGGGTGCTTGCCATTTTCCAGCTCCCCATAAAAAGTTTATTTTGGCAGCCTACAATCTTTCATTTGAACCAAGTGGCCCACCCAACGCATGTGAGATCTGATTACAAAGGTCTCAACACTAGAGTAACATGCTCTCACAAGGACTTCAGTATTGGGTACTTGTGCTTGCCACTTGATGTTTAAGATACGTCTCAAGCATTTTTAGTGAAATTGTTCAAGCCATTTAATGTGCCTTTGATGCAATGTCCATGTTTCCGATGAATACAACAGTGTGGTTAGCACACAGGTCTTAGTCCTGTCTGTGATGCCACAATCAGATAACAATCTCTTCTCAAACCTTCCAAAAGCTACAGATGCCTTCTGAATTTGCCTGTGGATTTCAGTATCGAGACAGCCATCCCACGACAGAGAACTACCAAAGTACACAAATGAATCAACTACTCCCAGTCTAGCACCACAGACCATGATGTTCGGCTCCACGTATGACTATCCTGGTGCAGTGCAGGAGTCAGTAAAGCTATCTATTATATGCTACATATCAGTCTCAGTGTGCGACAAAAAACAGCATCGTCTGCATACAGTAACTCCTTGACCAAGACATGATGCAGCTTGGTTCAGGCATTAAATTTTTTAAGATTAAAAATGCGATATGCGGTTCGAAACTTTAACATGACACCTCTATCTGGTTCTGGCATTAAATCTTTTAAGATTAAAAAATGCACATATATACATATACATACATATATATACATATGCATACACACATATATATATATATATATATGTGTGCGTGTGTGTGTGTGTATGTATATATATATATATATATATATGCATGTGTATATCTATATATCTATAAAAGTGTAAGTGTCTGTGTGCGTGTGTGTGTGTTTGTCTGTCTGTCTGTGTACATTTCCATACACAATATCTCTGTTAATTTTCAGTCTACAAACTCGAAATTTAATATACAGGGTACGGAGATTTGGGAAAAATTTTGTAATCCGTTTTCGGCCAGAAATTTGGCTGTTAAGGGGTCAAAGTTTAACGATTTGACCTTTAAGAACTCTTCCAAACTTCTCCAACAATTTTGGGTATAAACAATTGAAATTTTAGATATAGGTTCCTTGGACATGGATCTAACTTGATAACTTGATTTGAGTCCAAAACAATAAATGTTAAGGGGTCATAATAGGGGTCAAAGTTAAAAAAAATTGACCACTTTTTTTTTTTTTTGCTAAACATAAAAACCTCCAAACACCCGGGCAACGCTGGGCTCCCAGGCTAGTATATCTATCTATCTATCTATCTATCTATCTATCTATCTATCTATAAAAGTGAACGTGTCTGTGTGTGTGACTGCGTACATTTCTCTATGCAATAACTCTGTCAATTTTAAGACTACAGACTCGAAATTTGATATACAGGGTACTGAGATTTGGGAAAATCTCTGTGATCGGTTTTCGGCCAGAAATCTGGCTGTTAAGGGGTCAAAGTTCAACGATTTGACCTCTGAACTCCTCCGCCAATTTTGGGTCTAAACATTTGAAATTTTAGATATAGGTTCCTTGGACATGGATCTAACTTAATAACTTGATTTGAGCCCAAAACAATAGATGTTAAGAGGTCATAATACGGTCAAAGTTTAAAAAAATTGACCTCTGCGGTCTCTAACAAATTACTAAAGACAATTTCTGGTGTAAACATTTGAAATTTTACATAAAGGGTATTCAGAGATAGGGAAAGCTTTTTAATCGGTTTGGGTAAAAAATTTGAGCTACAAATATATAAATGTATGTATGCATGTTTGCATGTCTGTCTAAAACTTTCAACAGGGGCGACGGATTTTCACAAGATCGGTATCGTTTTGAAGCTCGACTCTTCAGACGACAAATACCGAAAAATTGGCTAAAAACAATTATTTCTTCACCCTCAACTGGGTACTTTTCTAGAGGTAGGGGTAGCTTTTTTCGACGATATTGTCGAAAGTCAGTCCCTCTTTTCGATTGTCTAGCCTTAATTTAAACCTACGTCACTTCCGGTTTGGCGTGGTCGTAACAGCAAAGACGTCACGTTTTTTCCCGTTCTTTTCTTCCTTCGTGGTACGGGTTCGAGCCTGCCTTCCTCCTACCACTCTTTTTTTTTTGCGCAACACACACCTCTAAACACCCGGGCAACGCCGGGCATCCATGCTAGTATATATATATATATACAGTAGAAGCCCAGGATACAGCATTAATCTGTTCCAGGGTGGCGATCGTAAGGTGAGATTGCCGTATGGTGGGGCTTAAGCAAAGTTTTATACAGTACATAATAAAAATTAGTAACAAAATACAGTACAGTACATATTCCTTTTTTGTGTACTGTCGAAAAGGGAGACAAAAGTGGTTGATGCACCAATCTAGATGTGGCACCAATACTCCATGCATAGGTGAATGATAGCTTTATAATGATATAGGATACTAGCCTGTGTGATAAATCTTTAGCGCGGTAGAGGGAGTCCATCTTCTTTGCAGCAAATCCGACAGTATCTTTTATTGATTTATTTCAATTAACCTTGCCTGTAAATACCAGGCGCTGTATGTAGGAGGACGAAATTCTTTATAGTAGTTGTAAGTAGACAAAGTTTTTGCAATGATATTGTACATGGAATTAAGCCTTGATATGAAACTTGCAAAAATGTGTTTGCTCATTTTTCAAACAGAAAATCTATATCGCTGTCCCTGCTGCAGCTGTTAACCTGCACGATGGCCGTAAAATATTTGTTGATGAACTAATGTGCAGCAGCAGATGTTTCCTTATTTGGTTAAAATTGTCTGTGCAATTTGCCGCGGACTCGTTTCTTTGTATACAGCATGAGTAAACGGCAACAGACAGTGATTTTATTTATTTATTTATATTTATTGAGTTTCATGTATTTACTAGCAAGGCTATCCTACTCTGCCCAGTACTACTATTAAAACTTCTCTCTCTCTCTACCTCATTCCACTCTAGTTGGATGTGCACACACAAATATACAAAAACAACCCTCCTTTATATAATAGACTGCTTAAGTAATAGATAGACATTTTCTTTCTTAATACCATAGTCCCCCCCATTCCCACGATGAGACCTGACCCAGTTGACCCCCCCCCCCACAAGAGAATAGATATTTTTTCTAAATTTTATATATTATTCATCTAAGGCAATGCTGATTAAAAAATACCAACCTTGTGGGTGTTTGTTGTGTAGTTTTTAACTTTTAGTTGAACATCGACAACTGCTCTCTCTCTCTCTCAATATATATATATATATATATATATATATATATATATATATATATATATATATACTTATAATTATATTTTACTATAATAATTAAATACCTACAGACACTAGTGTTTCATCCTTTCGGGAATCTTCAGTGCAGAGTTCCACAATTAACTCCAGTTGACAGATTCGAACTATATATATACATATATATATATATATATATATATATATATATATATATATATATATATATATATATATCCTGGCTTTAGGCCGTTGCCTGTCTAGCTGCACTGATGAGCTGTGAAACAGCGAAAGAGTACTGTATATGAATGACTATATACACACACACACACACACACACACACACACACACACATATATATATATATATATATCGTTATTTATCATTTCCAAATCAAATTAAATTAAAATGTTTAGTATTTAATGCAAAAATGAGCACAAATTTAACCATATTCAATCTTTAATTTGTCATAAAGCACTCATTGTAAGTCAACATGCAATAACCTTTGTTAGTTTTTATCGGGCTAAAAAATCTAGTTTTATATATGTTGTGGGGGAATCACCCTCCAAATGGACTGTTCTATCAATTATATAAACTATAGACCTTTTGATCCCAGGTGTGGATTAAACACCAGTGCGATCCTCGCTTGCTCGGTAACGTTTACTACTCTTTTCAGTTGTAACCTTTTTACGTTGTTGTTCCAGTAATACATTGTTTAACTATTTCGTTGTTCTGTTTTCTTTGTGGCTTATTGCAAGCCATAACACTGGCGACATAGGATTCGGAGAACGTACTCACGTTTAAAAACAGTGTTCTAAAAAACTAAACACTGACGACATTGGATTCAAGGAGCATAGTAAAATCAAAACCAGTAACGACATTGAAAAAAAAAATACTCCCGTTGAAATAGTATTCTAAAAATACTAACGACGTCAGACTCAAATGTTATCAAGGCTAAGGAAGTGTCTAAACACTTGCAACTGAAAGGTTCACGGTAATTAAAAAAAATGTAAAAAAAAAAAAAAAAACGCAGATCATTACGGAAAAAAAGAGTTGAAAAGAAAAAAGTTTGTCACAACTTTCAAAGATAGCGCTGTACTTTTGCAAAAAGAAAAAGGTTCGTCGCGACTTAGAAAGATAAATTTTTATACTCTTGCAAAAAGAATTCGTCACTTGTGATTTTCGCTGCTAAAATCGGGCGTTATTTTTTTTCTCTGGAGAAAAATATACACTTGATTTTTTTTCTTTAGACAATGAACTTTTTATATATTTGTTTTTTTCTGTTCGTTTTATTGTCTGGAGGAAGAAATAAGAAAGAATAAAACGGTTTTGTAAAATTCAGCGAACGTTTTGAAATTGCTAATGCTGACAAAGCAAAATGGATGAATTGAAAGTAGTCTTGGAACATTTGACCAAGTTGCATATCGATGTCACAAAGCGTCAGGCATGATTCGAGGAACAGCAAAAGGAATTGCAAAAAAAGTAAGCAGAATGTCAAATAAGAACAGAGGAACAGCAAAAGGAAGTTCAAAAACAGTTAGCTGAACGTCAATTACGAACAGAGGAATTGCTTACAGAAATTGTTAAAAATAATGCAAACGCGGCAAGCAATTCAGCATTTTCTCAGAATACAATATGGATCGCGATAGACAATTTTAAATATGAGGAAGAGGAAAAATCATTTGCAGCATATTTTTGGGATTATGAAGATTTTTTTAATATTGACTGCAGTAACTGGTCTGATCAAAAGAAAACCAGATTTCTACTATGAAAATTGGAAACGGCTGAGCATGATAAATTCGTGGATTACATCTTGCCTAGGAAAACAGCAGATTTATCATTCAATGAGACGGTAAATTTGTTAACAGAACTTTTCTCGCCGAAAACGTCTCTTTTCCATAAGCGTTGGAGATGTTTGAATGTGGTAAAAGACGATAATGACGATTTTGCCACCTATGCAGCTGTAGTGAACAAACACTGATGACTTCAAGTTGTCTGAACTAACAGCAGACAATTTTAAATGTCTTGTGTTTGCGCAAGGGTTAACCACGGGAAAAGATACGGAAATCAGGCGCGGAGTCCTTACAAAATTAGAAAATGAACCGAACTTGACACTTCAAAAATTGACTGAGGATTGTCAAAAAGTAGAAATTATAAAAAAAAGATGCAAGAAATATCGAAGCAGGCAGCACGAATATAAAAAAAGTAACTAAGAAAAAAACGTCGAAATGGCACACAGACACTAAATACCGAAACTCAGAAAAACTAAAAGCACCGAGCGCTTGTTTCAGATGTGGTGGAATACATTGGGTAAGGGATTATCCATTTTTAACAAAAAGATGCCATTTATGCAATAAGATTGGTCATAAAAGTTCGCACTGTAGGAAAACTCAGAATAGAAGCCGTCTACGTCAAACCAGAACTAAGGATGTCGTAGATGAAAATCTACGCAAATATGCAACGGTTAACATTTTCGGCAAGGCTATTAAATTCCAATTAGACAGTGGATCGGATTTTTCAATAATAAATCTCAAAACGTAGAAAATATTACGAAAGCCGACTATGTTAAAAACTAACTGAACAGCTATAGTCGTTAATGGTACAAAAATTAATTTTGAAGGTGAATTAATTACAAACGTCACTTTACAGGGGAAAACAAAAAAAACTAAGATTGTATGTGCTAAAAGATAGTGAGAACCTGTTCGGTTCTGACAGCATGGAGGAGTTTCGTCTCTGGGATTTTCCTATATCCACATTCTGCCACATTCTGCAAGAAAATAGATACCCACCCAGCAGAAACGGAGAAACTTATAACTTGTTTTAAAAAAGAATTCACAAATGTATTTACTCCTGGACTGGGGAGATGTACAAAAATGGCCGCAGATTTTAAATTGAAACCTGGCACACAACTGGTGTTTAAAAAGAAACGTAATATCCCGTTCGTTTCCCTGAACAAAATAAATCAGGAACTAGACAGATTAGAAAGCATCAGTGTACTGGCTAAAGTTGAATATAGTAAGTGGGCTGCTCCAGCAGTTTACGTAAAGAAAAGGTCCGAGGAAATTCACGTTTGCGCCGACTTCGCGACCGGACTTAACGGGTTCTTAGAAGATTTTCACTATCCATTACCTAGTCCAGAAGAAGTGGGTCCTGGATATGACCTTAAACTATATCCAGTGGTGAGGCCCCAGCTGGTGGGCTTTGGGGAGTGTGGAGCCACCCTTTAATTACCATTGCTCCCAGGTCCACTCTGACCCGAAGTGGTAGTACCTGTTAGGGTTCCAACTATGGGTTAAATAGAAACCGACTTGAAAACAACAAATATATTCTATTAAAAATTTTTTCTTCAAAATCTTTGGATGCGGCATTAAATAACCCGAAAAGGGTTGATTTACCGTAAAACAAAAACAACCAACCAACCAACCAGAAGAAGTGTTCACGGAATTAAATGGCCGCAAGTTTTTTCTAAGATCGACCTAAGCGACGCTTACCTACAGATTCCAGTAAACGAAAAAAGTGTTAACACTCATCGGGGTTTGTACAGATACAAAAGATTCGCGTTTGGTATCAAGGTGGTACCCGCAATATTCCAGCAAGTAATGGATACTATGCTGTCCGGCTTGGACACCGCAATCGCATAACTTGATGACATTATCATAGTGAGCAAAAGCAGGGAGGAACATGAAAAACATATCAGACAAGTATTCAGTCGAATACAAGATTATGAATTTAAGATCAAATCAGATAAATGCGAGTTCTTTTTACAAACAATTAAATACCTGGGTCAAATAATCGATAAAGATGGCAGACGCCCAGACCCAGATGGGTCGACTGCTATTAAAGAAATACCGGCACCAGTAAGCATAACTCAATTGCAGAGTTTTTTTTAGGTTTGGCAAATTATTACCAGGGGTTCATCCTAAATATGCACAAATTGCGCGCATCACTTAATGAATTGCTGAAAAAGGATAAGGTTCGTTAGTGGACAGAAGATTGCCAGACATCATTCCAAGAAATAAAAAATCCCGACTTCAAAACTATTCCTAGCGCATTTCAACCCGCAGTTGGACATAATAGTAGCTAGCAACGATAGTCAATATGGTGTCGAATGCTGGATGGCTCGAAACAGCCTATTGCTTTCGCATCACGGACTCTCTTGCCAGCGGAAAAGAATTATTCTCAGATCGAGAAAGAGGCCCTAGGAATTATATTTGCAGTTTCAAAATTCCACCAGTTCTTGTACGGAAGACATTTTTTTTTACAAACCGACCATAAGCCGTTGATATCCATTTTTGGATCAAAAAAAGGACTTCCAACATTTACTGCGAACCGACTATTAAGATGGGAACTATTCTTCTGAACTATAATTTTACAATTCAATTTCTTCCCTCAAAACAACTAGCCCATGCAGATGATCTATCGAGACTGAGTTCTGCCAAAATGGAACCTCTTGAAGATTCAGTAATCACGGCACTGCGTATTAATAGTGATGTAAAAACCATGATAAACAATATTATCCGCGAACTGGTGGTCACACTTCAGGAAATTAAGTCAGAATCCCTAAATGACAAGTTCGTTCAAACTACGAAGAAGAAATTAGCACTGGGTGACACCAGTTCAGACATTTTTTCTGGTTGCGACGAAATATTGTTATACGCTGAAAGGGTTGTCATCACCCAAACTCTTCGAAAAAGAATTTTCAGGGATTTTCACATGGGGCATCCAGGAATAAACAGAATGAAAAGCCCAATGAGAAGTTTTGTTTATTGGCCAGCTATGGACCAAGATATTACTGACATGATGAACAGATGCAAAGGCTGTGCTTTGGCTGCAAAAGCACCACCGATAACATATAAACCTTGGCCTAAGGCTGAACAACCATGGTCGAGGATCCACATCGATTATGCGGGACCTGTGGAGGATTTTTACTACCTGATAATAGTTGACCCTTACTCTAAATGGCCAGAGGTACTGTACAAGCCTTTTTCAAGTCTCACACAAAACACACATTCATATTTCAAGCTGTCATATACATACGCGCACACAAACATACGCGCCCACGTCCACACATGTACACTTATTCATGTTCGCGTACATACACTCACATTCACGTATATATACACACACACGAACACGAACACGCACATGGACGACGTCACTTCCGCTTTCTAAGGAAATACACATGGGCAAGATACACTCTGGAAGCGAGTATAAAACATTGAGACAAACTGTTTCTAACCCTCTTTAGGACCAACTCTCAACGAGAGAGGTTGGGCTAACAAGCCGCCGCCGTTTCGGCGCGCGCACGCGTACCTCACGCCCACTTCCTACTATGTATGGGGCACGAGCTAAAGACTGTATGTATACATTCTCACTCTTTCTCTCTCCATCTACTACTGGCCACTAAGAACACCTTCGCGTAGCTGACTACTAACTGATGACAACTCTAATATCCTCTTCTTTGTCTACACGCTGGACTACCATTCTCAATTTTCCTACAACATTTATTTCTCTTCCCACGCGCGAACAAACAATAGTGACCCGAACTTGAGATGAAAACACATTTCCTATTCTTGCTACAACACCAGTCCTGTAACGAACATGGGTTACATACGCGCGGACATGTTATAACTAAAACGTTCATTTCTTTCAACAGTAAATAAACGACATTTATCTTATCCATTAATTGATTCTTTGTTTCCTTCAATTCCCATTCGTTTCATTATTCTTTTGTAACGGAATTGGGGTATTTATATATCCTAGTCTCCTACAGTGCTAAGATGCAAAAAACTGACCACAGCAACAATGGCAAATTTTTTTTTGGAATCGTTTGCTCGGTTTGAGGTTGTAGACTGTTTGGTTAGCGACAACGCTACACAGTTCACCTCAACAGAGTTCAGAGAATTCTGCGAGACGTATCAAGTCAAGCATATTACGACACCCCAGTACCATGGCAGAAGCAACGGCCAGGCCAAACACTTCGTTGATATGCTTAAAAAGGCATTAAAAAAGGCGGCCGCTACATCGACAGAAAGGGCCCTTCAGCAATTTCTGCAGGTTTACAGAATCACGAGAACTCCAAACAAACCAGATGCGGGATCCCCAGCAGAAATCATGTCTAGATGGAAAATAAAATCCGTATTTGATAAACTGCTACCCAAAAACATAGTACACAACAGAACCTCTACAATGCCAACGAAACGGTTTAACAGCAGAGATAACGTGTATTTTAGACATTTTAGAAATAACGTTTCTTTTTGGGAACAGGGCACGATCTTACGAAGAATCGGCCATGTTACATACATCATTCAGGGTCCAAAGTTCCAACATAAGAGGCACCTGAACCAAATCAGGAAACACTTCTACAAGGATCAAGAAGACCCACCACAGGACGGCAGTCAGGCGATTGAAACTGTGTATTACTGTTTTGACATAGACCCTCC
Source organism: Euprymna scolopes (assembly GCF_053919585.1). Taxonomy (NCBI): domain Eukaryota; kingdom Metazoa; phylum Mollusca; class Cephalopoda; order Sepiida; family Sepiolidae; genus Euprymna; species Euprymna scolopes. The sequence goes on from NC_136511.1 coordinate 6,721,765, forward strand.
AAAAGGGATGTTAGAACTGAGATGCTCCGGCAGAAAGAGGAAGCGCATAGACCCCTTGGTGGTCTGCCCCAAAAGGAAGAAATACTGATTTTCACAACCGCAGAAATCAGCTTCAGAGGGGGGTGTTGTGGAGGAATCACCCTCCAAATGGACTGTTCTATCCATTATATAAACCATAGACCTTTTGATCCCAGGTGTGGATTAAACACCAGAGCGACCCTCGCCTGATCGGTGATGTTTACTACTCTTTTTAGTTGTAACCTTTTTACATTGTTGTTCCAGTAATATATTGTTTAAACTCTATTCCGTTGTTCTGTTTTCTTTATGGCTTATTGTAAGCCATAACAATATATTACTCATCCAGGACAATGCTGATCAAGAAAATACCAACCTTGTGGATATTTGTTTTGTAGTTTTTTCCTTTTAGCTGGCCATACAAACACACAGGCACACAGACAACTTCCTAATACATTAAATTTGTTCAGTTATTTTCGTATACGCGGGACCATGTGGACATTCCACAGTGTTTTCTGCATCAATCTGGAAATTGAAATTAAATAGCAAAGTTTTGGCTTCAGACTGGCAGATAACAAATCTCCATTACTAGTAGATAAGATATATGTTTAGACTTTTAAATACATTGTATCTTTCTGTGGTATTGTATCTCAGCTCAAGTATTTTTTTTTTTACTCACAAGAAGTGAACTGTTTAGAAAAAAAACAATATTCGCATTCACATGTCTCAGTTTTTTTTTCGTTTTTTTTACTTCTTTTTTTTTTAAGGAATTTACTGTTACGTTTAATACCTACAGTATTTCTGTTCATAATAAATAAAAAAAAATATGCATTAATCAAAATATAATAGTTATATGTATTTTATGACCGGGCATTATAGTAAGGAATAAACCTGCATTGTTATAGCCTTCTTATACTCTTCCATCTCTCTCTCTCTCTCTCTCTCTCTCTCTCTCTCTCTCTTTCTCTATTATATATATATATATATATATATATATATATATATATATATATATATATATATGTAGTAGTGTTGGGACGATTAATCACAATCAGAATTGGAAAAATCAGAACTTTTAGGAGTATCGGAAAATTTTTTGCCTATTTTCCGATGCCAAAAACGATTCTTTTAATTGGCTTTTTTATTAATTTTGTTTAAAGAAAAATCTTTTACTACTTACAGTAATGATAAAATAATTAAATTGGAACCGAGTTGCTCTCTCTATTCATCCATTGTGGGTTGAATTCTCTTACCAGAGAGTTCAACCCACAATGGAAGAATGGGTTGGAGAATTTTTTTTTTTTTAGTTCATCTAGAGAGAGCTGTGTCACCGTATCATGGCTTTTCAGTGTGGTTTGTTTGCTTACGCAGCTGCCAACATGAATTCCCCGTTTGAAATCGTGCATGGCGTAACCGAACGCAGGGATGAGAATGAATCCATCTCATTCATTGCATACCTCATCCTCTTCTTCATCCCACTCTACTCCATCGTGCACCAGCAGCATCATACCGCCTTCCCCATCCCTGTTTGCATTTACACGCTAGACCGCCTGCATTTTGTTGATTCCAAAATTTGCTCTTACTGATATGAACGCAAACAAACCTTTAGAACTTTCCGCAAAGAAACAGCAAATGTAGGTTATCCCTTGTTTTGGTGAATAACAACTGAAAACCTCTTTCCATTAGTTGGTCGAACTGTCATGCTTAAGTTTGAAATATCTATCTTTGGATATACCATGGTCCCTCCAAAAGTAATGCAGCCCATCTATAATATAAATCTCACCTGTCTGTTTAAATGTATGTATGTATGTATGTATGTAGCTAGCACCGTGTGTTTGTGTGTATGTATGTGTGTGTTGGGGTGGAGAGGGCTCCCGTAAGCCGTGGTGAAGGCAACCTTTCTAGGAGAAGCAAATCTCTGATTTAAAAATCCATAAAGTGGGAGACCAGTACCCTCATTAAGCTGTTCTGCAGTTTAACTTGTTGCTGGCTATCTTGCTCTTGCTTGTTGCTGGATCTCAACATTTTGAACCGAGAGAGAGACTTAGCTGTCGTACAAAGCTAAGACTCTGTAACATCATCTGTGTATAGATACTCCCTCAGGCATTTGTCTATAAAAATGGTCCTGTGGCGATGGAAAAGTTGTAACGTGTGGAGGCTTGAAATTCTGGAAGCATGTAATAATTGATCTCAATGCCCGTCTTCAGTGTTATGCCTGCTTGAGCATGTGAATTCACCGGTAGGACAAAAAAAAAAAGTAATTTTTTGGCTCATGGACTTTAAGTGTCTGAGGGAGTGGCACTCGTCTGACAAGACGTTTCAATCATCATGTCATCATCATGTATGTATGTATGTATGTATGTCTGCTTGAAACTTTCGACAAAGACATCGGATTTTCATGAGATTGATACCATTTTGAAGCTCGACCCTTCAGATAACAAATATCGAAAAATTGGTTAAAAACATTAATTGCTTCACCCTCAACTGAGTACTTTTCTACATGGATGGGTCGTTTGTTTCGCCGATATTTTCGAAAGTCATCTCTTTTCGATTGACTAGCCTTAATTTAAATCTTTGCCACTTCCGGTTTGGCGATGGACGCAACGGCAAAGACCTCACTTTTTTTTTTTTTATGTTCTTTTCCTCCTTCTCAGTACAGGTCGAGCCTGCTTGCTTACTCTCACTTTTTTTTTTTTTGCTCAACACACACCTCGGAACACCCGGGCAATGCTGGGCAATGCGGGGCAATGCTGGGCACCGAGGCTAGTATATTATTTAATCATTGGAATTGTTTTGAGTAATTTATTATTTATCCATTTATTTATTTGCGGAATATTATCCTCATCTTTTAAGTTATTATTTTAATAATTTTTAGGCCAACTATTCCTCTGTAATTACTGCTTTCCATAATTGTTGTCATCTCACCACGTTTTTGGCCAACTAATCCTCAAGCTGGCTTTGGGTAGGATTGAACCTGCTATCTTCAGACAATGCTCACCTGGAACATGGCAAGACGAAAACAATTACGGAAGACAGTAATTACTGAAGATACAGTTGAAGATTCAGCATTTCTATCCCATTGCGGTTAACAACCTGATGAAACAGTTCGCCGAAACGTTGTTAAAATAACAACTGTAAAAGATCAGTAGTAATCAGCCATCATACTTTTGTTCCAGCACCCTTGGTGGAATCGTTCTTCGTGTTTGTCACTCACATCCCCAGGTTGTCAGGGAACTTATCAAGGTGGCTGTTCAAAAAATGGAAGTTGATGTTCATATTGCACCCGAGATCATGAAAAGCGAGGAGCATTCTGTGCACAAGTTCACTGTAGTTCTCCGTCTTATTGTCTCCAAGGAAGTTTTGAACGACTGCCACAAAGGATAACCATGCTGCCTTCTCTAAAGCGGTCATCTTAGCAACAAACTGATCATCACAAACTAGGATTCGAATCCATGGGCCATCAAACACACCTGCTTTGATCTTCTCAAATGATAACCCTGGTAAAGCTGTGATGATGTCGGTTTCCAGTGCCTTGACAAATTGCTTCAGCAAACCTAATTTGATGTGAAGAGAAGGAAAGATGATCTTATCTCTGTTTACAATTGGGTCTTTTATGATATTTGGCATGCCTGCTTCAAGGGTATTACGAAATAGCCAGTTTTTCTGGACCCAATGTCTGTCTCGTGCTCAGCTGTCCCACATACAGAGGAAACATGGAATTTGGTGAAACTTTTCTGTTGTCCAAGAAGAAAGTCAACCATTTTTAAGTCTACATAAATAATCCAATTGTGCTCATGATACTTTAATAAGTGCATGACCATTCTCATATCATCATAGTCTTCCTGCAAATGCACTGAGTGATCAAGAGGTACTGCTCCATAAACATTGCCATTATGTAACAGAACACACTTTGGACTGCGTTTTGAACTGTCTAAAAAGAGTCTCTATTCAGCAGGACTATAGTAAGATACACCCAGTTCTTTGAGAAGCCCTAGGATGTCATGGCAGTAAACAAACTGTCTTTCTTCTGAAAAGAAGGTCACAAAAAGCTGGTCACAATTTCTGAAATATGATATTTTAATAGTGATCAACAAGATTTTTGCCTTGTAATCTTGATGCCAAAACCTCTGCTGCTTTCTTTGAAAGACACAGATCTCGCACTAAATCATTTAGTTCAGCCTGGGGACGATGTTTTGGGACAGGGAAAGGTTCCGTGCCTGAAGAACAGTCCTCTGAAAATGGATACTTTTCTGCCAATTCACTGTCAGAACTGTCTTGCTCGTTTGTATCATGTCAAATGCCTTTCTCATCCAATGAAGGCAAGCCTTTGAAAACTGAAACAGGACCTTCTTTAGAGTGTAGAGCAGGCCGAATAGCTGAGTGAATGTTCGGATACGTAATCTTATGTCGGTTTTTCTTCCAAACCATGCAAAAATAAGTCAGTTACATGGTTGATGGGTTCACACCAAATCATTGGAACTCCAAAAGGCAGACCTTTGCATTTTCCTTTGGTCCAGTCTCGAAGCATTTCCTCACAATTGTGGCAAACAACATGAGGAGCCCTTTGCTTTTCTTGGTCACCAAAGGTGAACTTCAAAATATGCTTACGTCTCTGATGACTGAGTGTGTGGCATCCACATATGTAGCAGAAGGCATCAGCCATGTTTGAACTGAAACAAAAGAAGAATTATAGTCAAGAAGGGTAAAAACGTCGCATCCAGTCCCGACTGGTAAAAAATATACACACAACATTCACTTGAACAAAACAAGCATCCCCATTTATTTCCTCATCTATTTATCTTCCAAATGATGTATTATGACACCCTTATTCTGGTTTACATTCCTGGGTACTCTTGCATAATTTGACCTGAATTCTCGTGAATTCCTGTCAAGCATGGATCGGGTGAGACCGACAATTATCGGTGTCAGCCGAGCGTCGTAACAGACGCAAACTAATGAAAAAAAACAAAAACAAACCGGAAAAATACAAAAAATTAGTATTTATTTATTTATTTATTGCAAAATATTTAACAGAAAGTTTATTTGTTTTTTCTCCAAGAAAAGATTTTTTAACCGTTAGGTGTAAGTAAAAGTTTTTTTTTTTTTTTGTTTTCTTTTCTTTTTTGTAACCGTAATTTTTTTTGTTTTTGTTTTTTATTTTTTTTTTTCAAGACTCGTTGTTCAGTCAAGTTCTTTTCGTGGCACTATCCATTTGTACATCTCCAGGAGAAACCATCCTTTACACACGATCTTTAAGTAAACATTTGTGTTTACAATTGTTGCAAGATTGCACCTCATATTTTTTTTTGGGGGGGGGGGCAGCAATTTTTCCTCCTGACATTATAAGATTGTCTGCATCGATGTTTTCATTTCTTTTTCTAACATGTATAGTCATTTCGCGAGTTTGAAAATACATTTGTTTTGTCAGCTTTTCTTTCTTTTTTTTTTTTGTTGGTTTAGTCGCTTTATTTCAATTCGAATGTCGTCTGCTTCCATTTAGATAGCACTTTTTCATTGGCTAATCAAACTCCCAAAAATTCAATTACAAAAAATAAATAAGTAACTAATCAGAAAATAAAAAATCACCCTCCTAATATCACCTTAAAAATTACTAAAAACATAACAGAAAAAAAGATTAAATAAATAAAATAAAAAGTCGAGTTAGCGTTTCAACATTTGAACAACGCTCGGCTGACACAGATGATTGCCGGTCTCGCTCGATCCATGCTTGACGAGAATTCACGAGAAATTGGGTCAAATTATGCAAGAGTACCCATTCCTGAACAAGGAACTTTTAAGAAGATAAGTTTACACAAGCCACAAAATTTGGTCAATATCAACTTTAGGGGTGACTCATTTAAAACCTCTGATTTTCCTTTCCTGTTTAATCCAAACATATCATTATCATTTTCTACGCTGCCTGATGCTTTATTCTATTCTAGGAAATCTCTGTTACAATCATTCTCTTTTGTATCATAGTATTAGCTATCCTTTTCTACACATACACATACACTTTACCATCGGGCGTTTCAGACTCGGATTATTTCCCCTTTCACAATGGTAAGTGAGACTCTATCTGGCATATAAAATGAAGGATTTATGTCTGTATTGTGTATGTACATATGTGGCCGTGAAAATGCTTATACAAGATTTACGCGCATTCCCATTTGTACAATTTCATCAACCTCAAATTGCATACAAACTAGAGCTTGTTGAGAAAAACTAATTTCACAATCAGTTAAAGTATCTGATGCAACTCAAAGTTACTGAAAATTTGTTCCCCAGTGTAATCTATTATATTAAGTGAATCAGATATTAAGTGGGGGGGGGGGGCGTATTTCCATTGTTAAGGAGTGTAAGTTCAAAAATTCTTTTAAAACACTGGTGGATATAAGTATAATTGGAGCTTCTTACTTAGGTGGGGGAGGGGGATCTGTAAAAAAAAGGGAGGGTATCTTTATTGGTGGAAGAGGTTTCCTTGTCTCAAAGAGAAGGTGGACCTTCTGAGGCTGAGATAACCGTACCTCAGCCTGGCAGAGCAGGGCCAGTAGAAATCTCAATGAATCATCTGTCAAACATATTGTCGCAGACGTATCCTATTAAGAGATAAACACTTTCAACCATCCAATAGACTTCAGAAAACTCTTTGATAAAAATATGATCAAAACAAGTTAATCATGCTGTCACCCTGAAGAACCCCCTACTAGCCTCAAAACACAAAACTCCAATCAATCACCTGATGCCCCACTACTAATGCAGAAGTAATTAGCCTCCAATATTATGCCTGATGAGCTCCCAAAATTCAAACCTCCAGATGGTATATCAACATGACAAAATAAGAACCAGCAGAACAATCTCTATCAAAAAGAGGATCGCTCCACCTTGATCAGAAGAGGATTATAATGGCTGTTCAAGATCAACGCTTGATAACTAATGCTTTGAGGAGGATAAGTGATTTCAGCAAAAAGTGCAGGTTTTGCTACATAGAAGTACATAGAAACTGTAAGCCATCCGACATCCAGTTGTGAGTTTCTGCTGGAGGACGGCTACAAAATAATGCGACACAATTTTTTTTGGCGGGTGGGGGGGGGCGTCAATTTGGAAAGCAAGCGCACTAGGATTAGTACACTCTGGACTACAAAAATATCTTGGCAGTCCCATCGGCATTCTCCTGTAAGGGTGCCCAAAGGAGTAGAAAGTATGGGTCTCTCAGTGATTGGCCATCAACATTATGCCTGATGAGCTCCCAAAATCCAAACCTCAAGATGGTATATCAACATGACAAAACAAGAACCAGCAGAACAATCTCTATCAGACAAAGAAACTCGCTCAATATATGTTACCTTGACATAGGCTGACATATATTTGGTGGGTTTTTAACAATATTTTGTATATTTTTTATTTTTAACTCATTTTCCCAACTTACTGTGTTCAGGAGAGAGTTCGGCGCCAGTTTAAATTTTCCAATACATCGGTAAATACTGTATATTTTTCGAGCGGAATAAACATGTTACATTAAATAAAAACACAAAAAAGTTTTCCAGTTAGGTAGAAAAGTAACTTATCTTGCCTTTGATAACATTTATTTTTTATATATTTGTTTTTTTGACAACTTTTTCAAATTTATGTGCATAGCAATACAAACCCAAATAACTGTTGATATGCCTTAAAACAAAACAACGAAACTAAACACCTTTAATATTTAAAGATATAAAGAACTTGAAGCATACAAATTTATATGATATGCCATGAAGCAAAACAAGCAACCTGCATGAAAATACATATCAAGAGACACAACAGGGTTTTTTTTTTTTTTCTCTCCATATTTTTCTCAAACTCCTTCCTTCTGCATGACGACCCCGCAAAGAGGGAGTGATTACAAGTGATCCAAAAGCTCCTTCCACGGAGACCGACCGGAATATCTCCACAACAACTTCCGAAGTTGAACGACACTAAAACATTTTATGTATGAGCTCAAGTGGGTTTGCGCGTGATTGCCGCGTTTTCTGATAACCGTTATGTGTCAAACAATATGGCCGTCACGATGACTTGGCAAAATGTCATGGCTACCATGAATCGAAAGGACGAGCAACAATTGAACTTTGCAAACTTTGGAGACAAAAAAATAAAAAAATAAAAATAAAACAGAGAAATTTTAAAGATAAAATATAGAACATAAAAATACCCCCAACTTTTTGCTATTCTTGAGAAATCATTTTTTTAATTATATTCTTTTCAAGAAAAAAAGCATAAATAAATAAAAATTGTTGCATCTTGTCCTCGTCGTCATCATCATCACCACAACCATAACCATCACCACCTATTATGTCTCTTAGTTTTATCCCTTAAACAGTTATCTCCCTTGACCGGAAAAAGAGACATAATACCACCACAACCATAACCATTATCACCACTATTATTATTATCATCATCATCATCATCATCATCATCATCATCATCATTTCGTTGACTTCACAGTGTTGTAATGTTTTACACCGTTTTTTTTTTTTTTTTTTCCACTCAAGAGCGGGATTTTACACAAAAGCTAGTGAGCGTAGTCAAAGAGTCAATTAGACGAAAAACACCTGGCGTAGGATGTTTGCTGTGGAGTATGGTGATATTGTACTTGATTTTCGACGAGTTCAACTGTTTCTCAAGATCATCTGGAATTGAACCAAGCGCATCTATGATGATTGGCACGATAGAAGTTCTGTTATTCCACAACTTAACAATCTCCACTCTCAGTTTCTGATTGTTCCGTAGTTTCTTATTCATTTTGCCTGCTAAGTTGATGTCGTTTGGGCAAGCCATATTAATAATCTATCACATTATCATTACGCTTGCCGTTACGACCGTTACCATCTTGTACATACATACCTTCAAAGGAAAGTGGAATATTCCAAATGACTAATAAATAAATTGGTGTCACTACAAGAAAAAAAAACTAGCCATATTCTGATTGGATGTGAAAAAATGCATACCACATTCTCATTGGATAAAAGCAATCTCGCTAATCAACCAAAACATTAAAACAAAATGGCGGTTATATCTTTCAATTCAAACGTAATTTTTCATTAAAAAACGTCAAATTTACAGTAGAAATATTGAGTTTATTTATAAAAACTTTATTTTAAGCTTTCATTTTTTTTTTTAATTAAACAAACATATTCCTTTATACACCCTCGGATTGCAAATGGACTATTCTCGATGCCTATGATTTAACTTGTTTGTTTACCTATTTTATATTTTTTGAATTACGTCACAATAAAATAATTAAGTTAAATCAAAAATCTTTTTCTTGTTTCTTATTATTTAATAAGTACAAATTACATTTCTTACTTGTTAACTAAAGTTAAAAAAAAAAAAATTAAAACTTACGGGGGGGGGGTTAAAGCAGATAATTAAACCCCAAAAGTTAAATTATTATTAAAAAACTTATATGATAAATAAAAATTAATCAAATTATTAATCCATAAAAAAACTTATATGATAAATAAAAATTAATGCCTACTACCACTTTTTAATTTTTGCTCAACACACACCTCCAAACGCCCGGGTAACGCCGGACACCCAGGCTAGTTCATGCACACACACACAAACAAAGTCCCATTCATATAATAGAAGATTCCTCGTGTATGGAATCAGCATTTTTTTTCCAAATTGGCAAATAATAACACTGACCCACCCACTCCATCCTCGACGAAACTCTAATCAGTTGATCGTTGGAGAATGAATATTCTTTTTCTAACTTTTAGATATTATTCATCCGGGGCAACGCTGATCAAGAATATACCCACTTTGTGAGTGTTTGTTTTGTTGTTTTGTTTTGTTTTTTACTTTTAGCTGGACATATAAACATACATACAGACAGATATTGTAATATGGAACAAGCCCGAAAGAACTGCGTTTATTATCGATGTCACAGTCCCAAATGATTTGGGCCTTAATAGAGCTGAACGGGAAAAGATAACAAAATATCAGGACCTAAAAAGTGATCTAAAAATGACGTGGTCTCTGAAAGAAATAAGTATTATAACGGTTGTGAGAGAAGCAACTGGCTTAATAAAAAAGAACCTCCAGAAACACTTAGAAGCAATTCCTGGAAGACTAAGCTGTAAGGAAATACAAATAGCAACCATAAAGGGAACAGCATCTATTCTTAAAAGAGCCCTCGGATATAAATTTAAATTGTAACAGAATCAAGTGTTAGCTCCCTTAATCCCTTAAAACTTACTGAACTTAAATTAAAAAAAAAATAGACAACTGCCCTCTGTATCATAGATGATGTGAATCTAAGAGAAACGTATTTCGTTGTGTTGGTATAATCCATGTTTTGCTAGGTCGTGAATTTATATATATATATATATATATATATATATATATATATATATATATATATATATATATATATATATAATATTTTATTAATCATTTGTTCATATATATATAATATTTTATTAATCATTTGTTCATATATATATATATATATATATATATATATATATATAATATTTTATTAATCATTTGTTCATATATATATATATATATATATATATATATATATATATATATATATATATATATATATATATATATATATATAGGCTAGGGATATTTATCCTCGGCTCCAAAAATCAAAAGAGATTAAACCATTTTAGTAATAATCCAGTCCGTGTTGAAATTGCGGTTGGAGTTTTTGTCTGTGCAGTTCTAGGAGGTCTACTCTCCCAGGCCTTGCCTTCTTTCTTTGAGAGGGGGTTAGTTTATTGCTAATTGCCTGAGGCACCCTTACCAGGGAATAACGAAGCAGCTGCCCAGGCACATTTTGCAGGTCAGAGTGCTCCTCCTTGGGGGGGGGGGAGCGCTGACTTCTCAATCCTACTTTCCGACCCTGGTGTCTAAGCTCTTGCAGTGGCAGAAAACTAAACAACACTTCATATTAGGCGACATTGGCAAGATCAGACTCCGTGTCTGGACGTTTGAATGGTTTCAAACTGCATGACGTAGTGGAAATAAATGACAATGTTGGCGCTCTTATCTCCGTTGTCTTTTTGTGGAGAAGAAAGAAAATGTCAACTGCTATTTTAGAAGCTCTGATTGGTTGCAAAATAAACGAGCCTCGTTCTGAAACATTCATACTATTCTTGAGGTCGATAAACCTTAACCAGATATTTATGAATAAATACGAAAGTTGTTGTTTTTTTTGTATTATCACTCTTATGTAACCATCAAAATAGGTTACACGTTATTTAAATTAATAAAACAATAATTTAAAACATATAGTACAGACGAATAGCTACTCTTTAAACAATCTATAATAAATTAATGTTTAGTGTCTTTTTTAACAAAGGAATCACCACTTATTAAGGTTCACCAGAGGCCACTCGAGGATAAGGGTTAAAGCCGTTTCGGAGTCCACCTGGAATCCCCACCCCACCACCACCACACACACATACTCACATACAGTCGTCAAAAGAACAATATCATAGTAATCGTTAGAAGTGTAAATTTAGTAAATTGGATTACTTAAGGGAAATGGCTCATCAAGAACTTGTTTACATTGGACTTGATGACGGCCATATTGTAGTCAGCTGGAAAGCAGGTAAACGGAAGAGAGTTCCAGAGGTGTGCAGTTTTTAGAAAGAAGCTTTGTTCATAAAATCTACGTTTAGGTTTAGGCACAGATAAAGATAGTGTTATTCATTTGTAAATTTTTTGCTCTATTTATCCTATATTTCTACAATAGATTCCTTGAAATCAGCAGTAATTAATAATAATCGAAGTTCGAATCCCAGACCCTCAGTCACAACTGGCTGCAAAGTCCAATACCTCAGCCAACTTGCTAGCTGTTGAAATGCAAGAGAATCATACACCATTTATTTATGACTAGCAGGGAGACCAGACGTTGCCTGAAATTGAGTGAGGATCAACGAATGTTCCATGCTTCCAATACTTTCACATCTTCAAAATTGTTGATATCATCCATTTTTCAATCAAATCAATTAATTGTCTGCTCTAGTTGGGGGCCCACTGTGGTGCACTGGGAGGAAGCTTCACATAATATTAGGGCTTGAATTAAAGTTTAAAGTTCAAAAGTCATTGTTTAATTGTGTTCTAAACAGAAACATTCATTTCGAACGTATCCTTGTCTAATCAAAGAATCTACTGTTAATTTTATGAGCTAGGCCCTTCCGCTTGTGGGGTGATAAAATTTCTGAAATAAACTTGTGATGTTAGGCTGTATATGAGTGTTTACTTAAGTCAAAATCGGATTGTTCCTTCTTTAATTGAATTTTTTTGATTATCGAGTTTTGATATTATCGGAAAAGAAAACCTATCTGAAAACACTTCCAGACACATAAAGTACATTTGTGCGAAATTTTTAAAAAAATCGACCCAGCCGTTTTGGAACCTATAGAAAACGAATTCATAGACACACATACAAACACAATATTGAAACTTTGTTCAAAATCAGATTGTTCCTTCTCTAATCAGATTTTTTGATTATTACTTAACAATTTTGAATACTTACCAGGGGCATTCTGATATAAAATATATCTAAAACATGCCCGGACACACAGTATATTTGTGTAAAATTTCATAAAAATCGGCCCAGCCGTTTCAGAGTCCATCTGGAATCCCCACCCCACCACCACCACACACACATACTCACATACAACGTATCTTTTATATATCTATATACTTATAATTTTGGGTTTTTTCTCGCTCCGACAGTGATATTAAAAACCTACTTTTTCTATTTAAAAATTAATAAAGCAACCGTCTTAATATGCCCAGTTAAGGATATGGGAGCAACTACATAAAGATTAACTGATTTCCATATTTCTTTTGAAAAAAAACGAATTAATTCTTTATTTTTTCTTATTAGAGGATTGGTTTCATTTGATTTCTATTCGTGCATAGTTTCTACATTCTGCATAATTGCATAGAATTTAAGGTGAATATGTTCTAGCATATGGAAACTTTTTTAAAAGTGACCTTGTAGGTGTGTGTGTGTGTGTGTGTGTGTGTGTGTGTGTGTGTGTGTGTGTGTGTGTGTGTGTGTGTGTGTGTGTGTGCAAAATTTCTCTATCAAACTCCTCACTAAATATTTTGTCTATAGAGTTGAAATTTGATACATAGGGTATTTGGACTTGCAGCACGCTTTTGGTTTAGTTTTTAGCTGGTAAAATATCTGCTAAAGGTTCGAAATACAAAAAAATACACATCGACCTTGCCCTGGCATAAGTCGGCTACACACATTTTTTTCTGTGGATGCATGAATTAAAAGTTATAGATTAAACAATGTTATTTTTTGCAGTTTTGTAGATGTATGGATTTAGGTTATAGCTAAAGGATTTGATTTCGATTCTAACTGATGGCACACAAGGCATTTTTTCTTTTAACTTTTGAAAACATTACTATGTATTAGGTCGGTGGGGCATTAGAATACGCCGACTCCCCCCCCCCTTCCTGCAGAGGGTAAAAGTCCCTCAATGGGGGTCCTGGATATGACCTTAAACTATATCCAGTGGTAAGGCCCCAGCTTGTGGGCTTTGGGGAGTGTGGAGCCACCCTTTAATTACCATTGCTCCCAGGTCCACTCTGACCCAGAGTGGTAGTACCTGTTAGAGTCCCAACTATGGGTTAAATAGAAACGGACTTAAAAACAACAAATATATTCTATTAAAAAAAATTTTTCTTCAAAATCTTTGGATTCGGCATCAAATAACCCGAAAAGGGTTGATATGCCATAAAACAAAAACAACCAACCAACTATGTATTAGGTACAATATAATGATCAATAGAAAATTGGCTATACAATAATAAATACGAAATTTTCATAAATTAAAATATACTAACCAGGCTCAACCTTGCTTAACTTCGTTGATCTGACAAGAACCGGTGTTAACGATATTATGCCATATATATAACATACTTAAAGATATAAACGGTAAGATGGTCAATATCTTGAAATTTGGAATATAGATTTTTTTTTTTTTTTTTACACAGGCATCACCACATTATCAAGGCAAAGAGGCCACTCAAGGATAAGGGTTAAAGAGTGTACAGTAGAAATTGGAAAATATAGTAATCATTAGTAATGAAAATTCGGTAAATTTGTTAACTTATATGGAACGGCTCATCAAGAACTTATTTACGTTAGACTTGAAAATAACCATATTGTACTCAGCCGGAAAGCAGGAAAACGGAAGACAATTCCACAGGCGTGCAGTTCTAAGAAAGAAGCTTTGTTCATGGAATCTACGTTTAGGTTTAGGCACAGATAAAGAGAAGGGGGAATTATTGATAGTGTTTTCAGCTAGACGAGTGTTTCTTGTGAAAGTTTGGCGAGGGGGTATCATAGACTGAAGCTCAGTCGAACACTTTCCCTGAAAATAACGATACATCAGAGACAAGCTCGCAACATCTCTTCTGTGAAATAGAGGTTGCAGGGAAGAGAAAAATTTTGTTATTTGTCATATGCTCTGTAGTTACATTGAGCTTCACAAATTAAAAGTGAAATATAATTGAATAAACATATTTCCCCTTATATATATATATATATATATATATATATATATATATATATATATATACCCTTTTTTCTTTCTTTTCCTTTCGCTTTTATTCTCTCTTTCACTCTCTTTCGTTTTCTTTCTTTAATCTCTCTCTTTCTATAAATAAGCAAGTACCATCATCTTTAGCCATGCACAAGTTAAACATTTAGCACAAACCACAGAATCTTCCAGTGAAATGGAACCAGCTGATGAAACTCTGCCATCCAACCAATTTGGAATCGATCCAAACGTGATGGCAGATATTTCGTTACGGATTTACGTTACGTATCACGTACTATGCTTTGGGGAGTGAATACATAATTCACCAAATACATAAATGTTACTTAGGTATGATTCACAAAAACTTCACCTTTACCGATAATGACCATGGAGAAGGAGGGTGTGTGTAAAATGATGTAGAAACTGAAAATTCCACTATAAAACTTAGGTAGTCATTTAAATTGACGTTTGTTTGTTTGTTTGTTTGTGTTATTCCGTCATTATTGGCACAACTGAGCTGGAGCTCCACTGCACCGAGACTGCCCACTTCCTACAAAGGTCCAGTCCACTAGACGCTTGAGATTGGGACCAGGGTAGCCTGGTGTTGGTGACGTGTTAAGGAAATGACGTAATAAACAGGAAATCCGAATAAGACAAAAGAGTTAACATTCCCTCTCTCTTTCCCTCTTTCTCTTCCCCTTTCCTCTTTCTTCCCCCTCCCTTCCCTCCCTCTTTCTCTTTCCCCTTCACCTTCTCTTTCCCTCTCTCTTTTCCCCTTCCTCTCGCTTTCTCTCTCTCCCTTCCCTCCCTCTTTCTCCCTTCCCTCTCTTGTTCTCTCTCTCCCTTCCCTCTCTCTTTCCTCCTTTCCTCTCTCTTTCTCCCCTCCCTTCCCTTTCTCTCTCCCCCTTCCCTCCCTCTTTCTCTTTTCCCCTTCCCTCTCTCTTTCCCTCTCTTTCCTCCTTCCTCTCTCTTTCTTTCTTCCCTTCCCTCTCTCTTTCTCTCTCCCCCTTCCCTCTCTTTCCTCCCTCTTTCTTTCTTCCCCTTTCCTCTCTCTTTCCCCCTTCCCTCTCTCTTCCCTTCCCTCTTTCTTTCCCCCCTTCCCTCCCTCTTTCTCTTTCCCCCTTCCCTCTCTCTTTCCCTCTCTTTCCTCCTTCCTCTCTTTCTCTTTCCCCCTTTTCTCTCTCTTTCTGTCTTCCCCATTCCCTTTATCTTTCTTTCTCCGTCTCTCTTAAGCTGTGCCAGAGAGCAAAGCTAATAAATAACAATACGGTCATTATAAATTTGTCGCTGGATTGTTCTATTAAATGTAATTAATAATGATCCAACCAGAAAAAAAAAAATCACAGATTAAATGACCGAGTATGAGGTGCCTTCAATGAGTTCCAGATTTTTTTGTACATGCATTTAAAATTATCGTTGCCTCTTAAAAAAATTCAGTATATTATTGCTAAACATCTTATGAGATGACTGACCAATTTTTATGATTTCAGGTTCAAATGAACAGCTACAGCAGGAATTGAAATACACCTTACTAAAGCCTGATTGTCATAGCTGGTTAATTTAAAAAATGCCATCTGGACATGAGGACATTTTAAAAGAACGATATGCAATAAAATTCTGTTTTAAATTTGGAATAAATGCCACAGAAACGTATGGAATGCTTCAGACTGCTTTTGGACCATCTTGCATGAATTGAGCATCAGTTTTTGAGTGGAATAATAGATTCAAGGAAGGCAGGGAGTCTATGAGGGATGATGAGAGGTGTGGGAAGAGTAAGGAAGTCAGAACACAAGAGTTGATTGGTGAAATAAAGAATTCCATGGATAAGGACCGTCGTGTGTCTATAAAGACAATAAATGCGCAGTTTGATGTCAGTGTGGGAACTGTACACAAAATTATTTGCGAGGAACTGAAGATGCAGAAGATTTGTGCAAAGTTTGTCCCAAGGATGTTTAGAGAAGATCAGAAAGACATTGTCATGACAGCAGGGAGGCAACTGAGCTGATCAATTCAGATCCCGCAGTTCAAACCTTGTTCCCTGTGACTTTTGGTTATTCCCCAAGCTCCAAGAAAACTTTAAAGGTTGTCTTTATGAGACAATTGAGGAGATGAAAGAGGCTATGATGAGGGTTATTGACACGCTTACACGAGAGGACTTCCATGAAGCCTTCCAGAAGTTGTTAGAACGGTAGAACAGGTGCATTACAGCTGGAGGAGATTACTTCGAAGAGGACTAGAGGTTCATATGTGTGTACTATCAATCAAAGTGCCCGTACGAAAAGATCTGGAAACTTATTTAAGGCACCTCGTATACAATGTTTCTTGTTTTAGACTTATAAGCATGGCCTTGTGTGTTTACTGCCCCGGGTCGCGATCATTCCACTCATTGTACTGGTCCAAAATTGTTATCCAATCCAGTCAGCACTCCAACAAAGACATTGTTGCTCTAAAATAAAACGATAATCCCAGTTTATAAACAAATAACAGATTTGTTTTTTTTTCCCATACTTTCCCTCTTCAGACCATGTGACATCACACGAATGACCTAGTGCGAATAGATAGATACATTTATCAGTTCACACAGTAGGTCAAACTGACATTCGAGTACAATAAGGTCAAACTGACATTCGAGTACAATAAGTTGACCGCAACCGAATAAAATTTATGCTTTTTCTCAACTAAATTATACTTCTTTTTTTTTTCTGTTATTTCCCCCAAACAAGCATATTGCCACTTGAATGTAAGGAGGGCTATTATTTGGGATGAAATCAACGGGAACACTATATAAGGAGTTGAGCAGCATGATGTCTGCTCATACTATATTTGAACTTCTGCATGTCAATATGGTCAGGGAAACAGGGACCCAGGAGGGAATTCAAAACTCTAATAGTTTGAGTGAAAGAATTGTTAGAGTAGACGGTTTTCTGGCATAAAGGGATCTCTATAGTATAGGGGTGAGATTTTGCTGCTTTCCAAATCAGTCAGAAGTATTTACATTGAGAGGTTACAAGTGCTTTGAGTTTGTCGGAGCACATTCCATTAAAATACTTGTTAAACAGACACAGGGACGCAAAATTTTGGTTTGGTGATGGGACAGAAGTTGGAGTTCGGTTGATAGCATGGGACCCATTAGATTGGAGACTATTTTTTAAACCATGAGCGAGATGCACCCGCTCAGATGTGGCAACAATACTCCATGCATGGGTGAATGGTGCCTTTGCAGAAATATAGGATACTCTCAGGTGTGAGTAATTTTTTTAGCACAGTAGAGAGAAGCAACGTTTTTTTGCAGCAACTTTAGCAATATCCTCAATGAATTTGTTTCAATTCATGTTGTCTATGAATGTTAAGGTGAGGAGTTTAAACAGAGAGTTTCAGATAGTGTATTATTAGTCACGGTAATTATTAGTTCAGAAGGTTTCTTGTAATTGTATACACGTTTTTTTTTTATATGCAGGCTGGCTCACTTAAAAATAACCTCATTCCTCTCTAATCTTTCTCTTATCGACCAACTGACACCACAAGACAAAATCCAATTCTTTTTCCAACAAGATGGCGCTACATGCCACACGTCTCACGGATCACTGACACGAGTTCATGACATGTTTACGGAAGAGAGATGAATAAGCAAAAGGGTTATGGTCACCACGTTCCCCGAACTTGTCATCATGAGATTTTTATCTTTGGGTGACTTTCAAACAAAAAGTTAATGCAAATAATCCTTACAATCTAGACCAACTAAAGGCGAACATTACAAACGCTATCAGTAGAATCACTAGAGAAGATCTGCAAACCTTGTTAAACGTGACTAGAAATGCATAGATGTCAACGGGGAGCATTCACAGCATCTTTTATCATACTACAGGTAATTTAAACAACACTACAGGTAATTTAAACAATACTACAGGTAATTTAAACAACACTACAGATAATTTAAACAACACTACAGGTAATTTAAACAACACTACAGATAATTTAAATAACACTACAGGTAATTTAAACAACACTACAGGTAATTTAAACAATACTACAGATAATTTAAACAATACTACAGATAATTTAAACAACACTACAGGTAATTTAAACAACTCTACAGATAATTTAAATAACACTACAGGTAATTTAAACAACACTACAGGTAATTTAAACAACACTACAGGTAATTTAAACAACACTACAGGTAATTTAAACAACACTACAGATAATTTAAACAATACTACAGGTAATTTAAACAACACTACAGATAATTTAAACAATACTACAGATAATTTAAACAATACTACAGATAATTTAAACAACACTACAGGTAATTTAAACAACACTACAGATAATTTAAACAACACTACAGGTAAATTAAACAACACTACAGGTAATTTAAACAACACTACAGGTAATTTAAACAACACTACAGGTAATTTAAACAACACTACAGGTAATTTAAATAACACTACAGGTAATTTAAACAATACTACAGGTAATTTAAACAACACTACAGATTATTTAAACAATACTGCAGGTAATTTAAACAATACTACAGATAATTTAAACAATACTACAGATAATTTAAACAACACTACAGGTAATTTAAACAACTCTGGAACGGATTTGATTAATATGTCTTTTACAGAAAAAATTGGGACCTTGAATAGTATAGACCATGTTCCCAATTCTTTTCTTAACAGTACCGTCCACCCAATGATTTTTTCCATTCTGAAAATTTTTAAAATAAACTTTATCTCCTGGGGAATAGCACTTTACATTAAAGTTTTCTTTTCTGGTAACTTTCTTTTTATCCGGTAGAAGTCTATCGAAAATGGATCTAATTTTTCTGGCGAACATAAGTTCTGCAGGGGATGAATTTACATCATTGTTTGGATTTGGGGTTACTCTGTAGATCGCTAGAAATGTTTGTATTGTCCGCTCATGATAAATGATAATTTAAATAACACTACAGGTAATTTAAACAACACTGCAGGTAATTTAAACAATACTACAGGTAATTTAAACAACACTACAGATAATTTAAACAATACTACAGGTAATTTAAACAATACTACAGATAATTTAAACAATACTACAGATAATTTAAACAATACTACATGTTATATCCCGTTTTGACAGTATATAATAACATGACAAAATACGCCGAGTGGAATGCGTAACAAAAAAGGTTTATTCGTACTTCGAATAATATACAATACAAAATGGCTGCTCGCCTTGAAGTTGATATACGCGTAAATGAAGGTAAAGGAAAAAGGTAACTTAACGTGTGTGAGCGGAATGCTCGTCCTGGGAGCTTGGTTAATCCTGACTACACTTGGAGAGTGTAAGACGCGAGACGGTCGGGCTAGTGCATACCACTGAACTGACTTCAAGACAATACAAGACGCTCTTTTATACACCGTTTCGTATCCGGTGCTATCCGTAATTATGTCCCTTATAACACCTCCCCCTGAAGCTGAAATCTTCCCGATTTTAGCTTTAATATCGCTTCCGTTTAGGATCAGGACTTAAACGCCTGACGACTTTCCTTTTACGTGTGCTCTTCCTTTTGGTCAGAGTTTCCTTTGGTAAAGAATTCTGTTCAGCCCGTGCGGTATGTTCAGGGGATACATTCATGGGTCCATGTATACCCACCGGTTTTGGAATGTCAAATGTGTCGCACAGCGTTTCCATTGGGATTTCCTCTGTATTTTCCGAAATTCTGGAACGGATTTGATTAATATGTCTTTTACAGAAAAAATTGGGACCTTGAATAGTATAGACCATGTTCCCAATTCTTTTCTTAACAGTACCGTCCACCCAATGATTTTTTCCATACTGAAAATTTTTAAAATAAACTTTATCTCCTGGGGAATAGCACTTTACATTAAAGTTTTCTTTTCTGGTAACTTTCTTTTTATCCGGTAGAAGTCTATCGAAAATGGATCTAATTTTTCTGGCGAACATAAGTTCTGCAGGGGATGAATTTACATCATTGTTTGGATTTGGGGTTACTCTGTAGATCGCTAGAAATGTTTGTATTGTCCGCTCATCTGTGTCAATGTTCATGTTTTTCTTTAATGCCCGCTTAAACGTGTCCACAAATTTTTCTGCCAACCCATTCGACCTAGGATGGTAAATAGGCGTCGTGATGTGCTGTATATCCAGTGAGTTGCAGAATTCTCTAAATTCGTAACCTGTGAATGCTGTACCATTGTCACTCACTATGGTCTTTGGTACACCAAACCGGCTGAAAATTTCGTCAAGTGCACTTACAGTATTCCTTGCTGTTGGATGTCTGATCTTGAATATCTCCGGCCATTTGGAGAAAGAGTCCACTACAATTAAGTAAAAAAAACCTTTTAGGGGTCCGGCATAATCAATATGCAGTCGTGACCAGGGCAAGTCCGTCTTCGGCCACGGGGTCGTTTTTACAGGCGGATCTCGGGCTGCTAACTGACATCCTTTGCACGCTTTGACACAGTTTTCCACCTCTTTATCCATACCAGGCCAATACACGTAACCTCTAATTAGGGATTTCATCCTTGAAATGCCAGGATGACCTGTGTGAAATTCGTTTAGCATTCTTTTTCGTAATACCTGTGGAATTACGATTCTATCGGCATACATAAGCACATCTTCGCAAATCGAAAAAGGTGTAATTTCTCTTGCCATCTTATTTCTTTCCGTCCGTCCTACTTGATTTTTCATTTGCTTTATAAAAACGTCTTTTGCCGCTTCTCTTTTAATCTCTTCTAGAGTTACCGGGAGTTCACGGATCATATTGCATATTGAATTTGAGCATTCGCTTTCATCTTTAAGAGCTGCAATTACCGTCTCTTCGAAACTTTCATTTCTTTTTGGAATCAACCTTGACAGTGCATCCGCGTGTCCTAACTTTTTGATGACACATGCTCCATCTTAAACTGATAGTTTAAGAGAGTTACAGCCCATCGCTGTAGTCGATTTGCAGTATGCGTAGGGATGCCTTTCTTCGATCCAAATATCGTGACTAGTGGTTTATGATCCGTCTGTAATATGAAGTTTCGTCCATGGAGAAAACGGTTAAACTTTTTGACTCCAAATATTATTGAGAGAGCCTCCTTTTCAATCTGGCTGTAGTTTTTCTCAGCTGCAATCAAAGTTGTTGACGCGTGAGAGATTGCTTTTGTTGTTCCATCCTCATACTTGTGGAGTAATGCAGCACCAACTTCGTAATCACTGGCGTCCGTTGCTAGTACAATCTCTTTCTCTGGATCGAAATGTGCTAATGCCAGATCTGATAGTAAACATTTCTTAATTTTCTGGAAAGCAGATTCACATTCCTTTGTCCAATTCCATCTACTGCCTTTTTTTAGTAGCTCGTTAAGAGGAGCTCTCAAATTATGTACATTAGGGATGTATATCGCATAGTATTGTACCAATCCCAGAAATGACTGTAGTTTTGATACTGAGTCTGGGGCAGGCATCTTATCAATTGCTTCGGTCCGTTGTGGATCTGGCCTTCGTCCCTCTTCGTCAATTATTTGACCCAGGTATTTGATCCTTTTCATGAAGAAATCGCATTTCTCCGGACTCAATCTGAAACCAAACCCCTCTATTCTCTTAAGTACTTCTCTCACGTGCTTCTTGTGCTCTTGCAAATTACTGCTCTTTATCAAGATATCATCAAGGTATGCCATCGCAAATTCCAACCCTGCGAGCATCGTATCCATTATCTGTTGAAACAAAGCAGGGGCGACCTTTAAGCCAAAAGGAAGCCTCTTTAGCTTGAAGATACCCTTGTGCGTATTAATGCACAGGTACTTTGAACATTCATCATTGACCTTGATTTGCAAGTACGCGTCTGAGAGGTCTATCTTGGAAAAAATTTTTCCTCCGTTTAGTTTTGAGAATAGATCTTCTGCCGACGGAAGGGGATAATTGTGGTCCTTTAAACAGTCATTAAGGCCTGTTGAGAAGTCCGCACAGACCCTGATTTTGTTATTTTTTTTCTTCACATATACCGTCGGGCTGGCCCAATCCGTATGGTCAACTTTTTCAATAACCTCTAACTGTTGAAGTCTTTCCAACTCCTTCTCGATTGCATCCATCGATGAAAACGGTACATTTCTTTTAGGTTTGAACACTGGGGTGGCATCTTTCTTCACTTCAAATTTGGCTTCTACTTTCACACAATGTCCAAGTTCTTCAGCAAAAACCCTTGGAAATTCTGCTTTTACATCGTCCAGAAAGTCTTCCACTTGGTTTGCTTTCTCTGTGTTCAACCTATTACAAAAAGAATTAACTGGTCGCTCCCATAAGTTAAACAGGACAAACCAATCCACTCCAAACAGACTTGTGTTCCTTCCTGGAACCACGTACACTTTGGACGTGCGTGTCTGACCATCAAATGTCACGTTGCACCTCAGTTCTCCTTTAAATTCCAACTTTTTGCCGCACACACTCCTCACCATCTTGCTGGTTTCCATTAGTTCGGGTCGACCGATCCTTCTCCAGATATCTTCATCTATGATGCTGATGTCCGAACCACTATCCAGGAGTAATGTTACAGGATGTCCATTTATGTGAACACTGACATACTTACGCCTTTCGCAACTTTTCTCTTTCCTTGTGCGAAGCGCATTCACTTTGTCAGTCTTTCGTTTTTTCTTCTGGTCACAGTACGTTCCCTTGTGGCCTTTGAACCCACATTCGTAACATATCTTATTCCTGAACCAGCAGGTCTTTTTGGTGTGTCTCGTACTTCCGCAACATTCACAATTTTGGTACTTGTGCATTCTAGGGGTCCTTTGTTCTTGGGTCTTGTAAGTTCTAGGGGTCCTTTGCCTTTTTACATGTTGTACCTTGTAAACGCTTTTTTCTTCAATGCGGGTGTTGTCTCTCTTGATATTAATGAGACGTTGACATTCCTCGGTAACTTTTTGTAAAGTTATATTTGGGTCCGACTCCATAATTGTCAGGATCCGGGATCTGATATCTTTGTCCCTTGGTTCTGTGAGTCCCTGTACAAAGATTAAACATTTAAATAAATCCGCAGAAATTTCATTTAATTTAAATGATTCACATAAGCAATTTACAATACAAGCATACTCTAAATAGTCTTCAGATTCCGATTTCTGTAAATTCAAACATTTATATCTAGAGTGGAAAAGGCTATCTCTTTTATCAAATATTCTAGACAATGTATTAATTGTCTCTTCAAAGGTCACTTCCTCCGGTTTTTTGGGTAAAATTAAGTTAGCGTACTTAGTGTTTTCGTCAGTACCCAGTTTTTGGAGCAACAGCGTGACTTTTTCTTTGTCGGTCCAATCCGAACACCTCTTTGTAAAAACTGTTTCATACCTTCTATAGTATGCTGGAAATGTAACGCCAGTATCGGGAGAGTAGTGAAATTCCGACAAAGAATTTGAAATACCTTCTGCAGAAAAATTCGTTTTTTTCTCAGTTGTCGAGATTTGAATTAATTTTTCCAAATTCTTTTGTTGAGTCGACATTTGGCGTTGAAGTATTTTTGTTTGTTCTTGTTGTGCCTCTAAAGATTTTTGTGTCATTTCTTGCTGTTGTTGTTGCAGCTGTTGTTGTTGCACTAAGAATTGTTGTGTCATTTTTGACTGTTCCTGAACGCTAAGAGTTAGCACTTTCGTCAACTCAGCCAATCGTTCCATATTTAAAAAAAAAATGTCTTTCTAAAATTTACAACAATGATTCCACAAAATTTCGTAAGTATACGTTTTTCGCCAATTAGCAACAAGTCTTGCAAGAATAAATGTTTCCACACAGTTCATACAATTTAGCAATAGTAATTCTGCCTAAACGTAATTTTACACAATAATACTTTTCAAATTTACACAACGAATAATGCCCGAAAATGAGCAAACTGTTTTTCAACAAAAATACGGTTGCACGAAAGAAAAAAAAACTTAAATTATAACAATAGTCTGTTTAATTTAGAGAAACAAAAAATCGTAAAAGTTCTTTTTTTTTTCTTCCAAAAAGGTAATCCAAAGGTGCCGGGTTCGAATTCCGCCTGCGTTCCTCACATATTTTTTTCTTCAAAAAATATAAATAAAGTTCACTTTACCTTGTCAATATCTTTCAAGTACAATTTTATTACCTTTCCGTGAGTTCATATCGGAGAAATCCGTACTTTATGTAAGACAATTTCGAATAGTTCTTTGCCGTACGTGTTCAGTAACGAAATCCTTGTAAATTTGAATAGTACACAGTCCTATTAGTACGGTAATTTATCTCTGTTAAGAGATAAGAATCATCCTTGTTGCCAACTGTTATATCCCGTTTTGACGGTATATAATAACATGACAAAATACGCCGAGTGGAATGCGTAACAAAAAAGGTTTATTCGTACTTCGAATAATATACAATACAAAATGGCTGCTCGCCTTGAAGTTGATATACGCGTAAATGAAGGTAAAGGAAAAAGGTAACTTAACGTGTGTGAGCGGAACGCTCGTCCTGGGAGCTTGGTTAATCCTGACTACACTTGGAGAGTGTAAGACGCGAGACGGTCGGGCTAGTGCGTACCACTGAACTGACTTCAAGACAATACAAAACGCTCTTTTATACACCGTTTCGTATCCGGTGCTATCCGTAATTATGTCCCTTATAACACTACAGATAATTTAAACAACACTACAGGTAATTTAAACAACACTACAGATAATTTAAACAACACTACAGGTAATTTAAACAACACTACAGGTAATTTAAACAACACTACAGGTAATTTAAACAACACTACAGGTAATTTAAACAACACTACAGGTAATTTAAACAACACTACATGTAATTTAAACAATACTACAGATAATTTAAACAATACTACAGATAATTTAAACAACACTACAGATAATTTAAACAACACTACAGGTAATTTAAACAATACTACAGGTAATTTAAACAACACTACAGATAATTTAAACAACACTACAGGCAATTTAAACAATACTACAGATAATTTAAACAACACTACAGATAATTTAAACAATACTACAGGTAATTTAAACAACACTACAGATAATTTAAACAATACTACAGATAATTTAAACAACACTACAGATAATTTAAACAATACTACAGATAATTTAAACAATACTACGGATAATTTAAACAATACTACAGATAATTTAAACAACACTACAGATAATTTAAACAACACTACAGGTAATTTAAACAACACTACAGGCAATTTAAACAATAAAAGAATGTTCCTCCTCTCTACTACATTTTCTGGGTTACTTTTAAGTAGGCCACCTTATATATGCACATGTCACAATCAATTAAAATGCATGAACACTCACAAAATACCTTGTTGACTTTTTGTTCTGGCATGTGTCCATTATAGTAGGATTTCACAAAGTGGGCTCCACAGTGAGTGGGGCTGAGGGGCGTTGGAAGTCCTTTCTTAAAGAGAACCAAATACTTTATATAGAAAAATAAAATAGTTGCAGACATTTGATTAATCTTTTTTGCTGGAAATAGATACGATATATAAGTACAGGTGTAAAGAATTTCAGGATGGTTCATGAAAAATAAAATAAAATTAATTAACAAAAAATGCAACAATTTTTGATTAATCAAAAAGCAAAAATATGGTTGTAAACATGAAAATATAGTAAAATCACAAACAACTAATGAACAAGTATCAGTTAAAATTTAAAATCAATGTTTTTCATATTTACTTTAGAAATTATCTTGTTAGTGCTCCATGAAAAATCTTTGTCTTGCTCAGGGGCTCTTGAAGTTTGAGAAATCCTGCCTTATAGTGATCCAGCCCAACTGTTGAAGAGCTGCCTGTAAACAAATTCATTCATATCCTAAAAAGTACTCAGAAGAGACAAATGAAGGCAAATAAAAAAGATTCATTCGCTATGAATCGTCTGTTCTCAATAACTGGCCAGCAAACGAGAGGGACTGGGGAGACAGGAAAATACGGTGGCAATTACTGGTGAATTCCATTCTAACAGGACTTTTCTCAACACATATGCTTTTAATTGAATTACTACTTCTTTCTGTCCTTCCTTCTTTGGGCCATATGACGTCACACAAGCATCTATCAATTCACACAGTAGGTCCAACTGACAATAACAACAAATGCAGGTTCTGCCATACACGGAATTGGAAAGTGTGAGTCATCTGGTATCAAGCTGCAAGGTTCTTTTGGGGAATGACTACTACACAGCGAGACATGATGGAGTATGTAAGTACCTCCACTGGACCATCTGTAAAAAATTAAACATCCAATGTAGCAGCAAATCCTGGAAACATCAACCTGAAATAAAAGTTTGAAATGACTTACATACCATACATTACGACCATGTAATCCCTACAGCCACATACCTTGAAAATGATGCTGTGAAACCTGACATAGTTATATGGAATAAGTCAGAAAGAGTGGTAACCTTGGTTGAAGTGAGTGTCCCTAATGATGGCGATCTGAACATAGCTGAAAGAGAGAAACAGACCAAATACCAAGGTCTCATGTATGATATGAAAAGAAACTGGAATCTTAGGGAGATGTGCCACAGGGCTTATAAAGAAGAACCTGAAATCCTACTTAACTAATATTCCTGGTGAACCAAGTGCAAAAGAGATCCAGACAATTGCACTTAAGGGAACAACGAGGATATTAAAAAGAGCTCTCGGTTGGTTTCAATAAAAAGCAGGGCAATGTTGGCAGCTGGTTTGGCTGCCCTATACCCAGCAAAAAACAAAAAAAAAAACAATAGTATAATAAATTGAATCAGATTTACTGATTTTCTCAACTAAATTATACTTTTTTTTTTACTGCTATTTTCCCCCCCAAATAAACGTATTGCTACTTGAATGTAAGGGGCTATTATTTAGGATAAAATCTACAGGATATTATGTAGGGAGTTGAGCAGCGAAATGTCTGTTCACACTACACTTGAACATCTGCATGTCAGTACAGTTAGGGAAATGGCGACCTGGAAGGTAATTCCAAACTGTAATAGTTTGAGTGAAAGAACTAGTAGAGTTAAAGGCATTTTGGGATCTCTGCAGTGTAGGGGTGCGATTTTGCTGCTTGCCAAGTTATTTATGTTGAAGAAGTACAAGTGCCTTGAGTTTGTGGAAGTGTGATAGGATCCCTTGTCAAGGGACCCCTGGTCATGTAAGTGTTGTTTCCTGGTCGTCAGTGACTAAATGTAACTTCTTTGTGTGGAAAAACCCTGTTGATCGACTTCGTTGATAGGCCGTCACCTCAGCGTTCTGTCACACTAAAAAGAAATCAATTTCATGTGCACAAAAGAAAAACAACTCAGTGTTCTATTTTACTGATTAAATTTCAGAAAAACGATATACAAATATGTAATTATGTATAATTGTCTTACAGTTCAATGTTCAATCGTCAGACTCCACTGAGTCTATAAGTAGATTTCACTTCTCTCTTCAATATGATGTGGGAAGAGAGGGGGGCGCGTGTGGCGATTCTCTACAAGTTGCTCTGTCTCAAACTCTCAACAACTGACTGACTCCAACTGGCGGTTTCGACTGTGCGCTCCGTTCATATACTCAGTGGAGGGGTGAAACCGGGGTTGTTCTCTGTACCAATTGTACCCCAGGGGAGGTACTCGCTACCCCCCACGAGTGTACCTATGGATCTGCAAAGGTTCTCATGGCCCTGTGAGGTCATCTCCATGATCCCCTGGGTCGGCGCACTGCACTTGAATTATAAACATCCTCAGTCTAGAACCCTGAGTATTTACCGGTTTGGAATACAAATTTAAAAAAATGACATTGGTGTCAATTTTCATAAAAATGAAAATCTTTTATCTCAGCAGGGTTTTTTGCTGTCTCCTGGGCAAACCGATGATAATTAACGAATAAAAAGAAATCATATCTGGCATACAAAAAATTGAAAATAGTTGGTTTAGGCAGTGGATCACGGTTTTGCTAGTCATATCCTTACAGGGGAAGGCAAAGAGAAAGCGAGTATATTCATCAATTATAGTGAAATGTCTCCCAAGTAGGAAATGCCACCACTTTTGGAGAGCTTCGACAATCGCAGCAGCTTCTTTTTCGACAGCATGATATCTAATCTCATTCGGGTTTAGTGTCCGAAAAAAGAATGCAACAGGTCTACCCTGTTGGTTTGGAGTAGCAGCAATGCAGTAATTACTGGCATCAGTTTCTACTACAAATTCTTTATCCGGGTCAACAGTTATAAGGGTAGCATTTTTTAAGTCGGTCTTCAGCGTCTGAAAAGAATTTAGAATAGACTGGGGCAGTGGAAACTCCTTGTTATGGTTGAGAGGCAGTATCTTATCAAAAGCATATCTGAGAAAATTGACTAAGTTCTATCAGCATATCCTTCAGCTAACATTCACGTATATGGAGACTTCAATGTTCACAATGTGGAATGGTTGGCCCACTCAAACAAGACCGATGATGAGGGGAGATTCTGTCATGATTTCTCCATTGCTTATGACCTCACTCAGATTGTTCACGAACCCACCCATGTGCATGACAATGACGGCCAGTATGCAAGTCTCCTAGACCTTTTTCTCACAACTTGCCCTGAACTATGTTCAGTTTCCATTCTGTCTCCTCTTGGATCTTCCTATCACTCAGTTGTATCAATAAAGATAAAAATGAAACGTAATAAGTCCTCAGACGTACCTCTCCATCATACAGTATATCGATACACTATTGGCTGACTGGGATAGTTTCCGTCCATTTATATCAGATCTTCCTCTGCGTTCGATGTTTAAAAAGGGTGTGTCGTCTATAGAATCAGACCTGACGGAATGGTTAATTGTAGGTATAGACAATTTCATACCCTCGAAAAAGTTCCAGCAAAAACCTAACAGCCAGCCATGGTTTTCTCCAGAATGTGCTGCTGCTATTGTGCACAGAAATCACTTTTTCCACTGCTTCCAACGTAATAGATGTATGGAAACTAAAGTCGCTTTCAGAACTGCCAGCAACCATTGTAAGAAAGTAATAAAGAACGCAAGAGAGTTGTATGCTCAGTCAGTCAAGTTCAAAGTAGCTGAGCAGCGGCTTGGTTCCCACCAGTTTTGGCAAATTGCAAACAGAATCCTGAACAGAAGCGTGTGCTCTATCCCAACTATCATCAATGGACCTGAGTTAATCTCGTCAGCATCAGACAAAGCCAAACTCTTTGCCAAGAACTTTGCAGCCAATTCTACCCTTTGCGACCAAGGCCGCCAACCCCAATATTTCCTCCTGTATCAGAAAACACGCTATGTGATATACGTATATCTGTACGTGATGTTGCCAAGCTAATCAAAAACCTTGATTCCAGTAAAGCAACCTGCCCTGACGGTATTCCAATTATAGTACTCAAAAAACTTCCACCAGAACTAGCACCCATACTTACAAAACTGTTTAAACGTTGTCTTAGGGAGAATTGCTTCCCATCACCCTGGAAAATCTCATCAGTATGCCTTGTATTTAAGAATTCAAGTGATCGCTCATCCACCTCTCAGTACAGGCCAATAAGTCTCCTGTGCGTCATGAGTAAGTTGCTGGAATCTGTGTTAAATAGAGAAGTAATCAACCATCTCAGCAAAAATAACCCTCTTAGTGACACACAATATGGTTTCCACTCTGCTAGATCTACAGCAGATGTGCTTACAGTTATATCTCATAGGATTAGCAAATCTCTCGACAGAGGCAACCTTTCTAGGGCAATCGCTCTTGACATATCAAAGGCCTTTGATAGGGTATGGCATAAAGGTTTACTTCACAAGATCTCCAGCTATGGTATAGCTGGAAATGTCTTCTCAATTATTAAATCATTTCTCTCTGAAAGGTTCATAAGAGTAGTAGTTGATGGGCAAAAATCAGAAGCTCACAGTATAAATGCTGGAGTCCCTCAGGGGTCCATCCTGGACCCAACTCTTTTCCTGATCTACATTAATGATCTTCCAAATCACATCCTTACATCATTCGTAGACATTTTTGCTGACAACACTACCATCTATGATAGCACATCTAAGACAGTAAACGACCAAGTTCTCTCCAATTCTCTCTCCTCTGATCTTGATCACGTTGTACAATGGGGAAAGGAGTGGCTGGTTACTTTTAATGCATCTAAAACCAAGCTTCTCTCTTTACATCATCAACGTTCTGATCCCCATCTGGCATCAATTAAAATGAATGGCTCTCGTCTTGGGGAGGCCTCAAGTTTTGACAGGCTCCTGGGCTTGACCTTTACTCCTGATCTTAAATGGAATACGTACATCAAATCTGTTGCCAAGGCCGCTGGAAAAATGGTCGGATCCTTCTATCGATCCAGTAGATATCTCACTGCTGATGCAATTCTCTATCTATATAAGAGCCAGATACATCCAAGGATGGAATAGTGTTGCCACATCTGGGCAGGAGCTGCTAGAAAAGACTTGTCCTGCCTTGATAGGGTTCAAAATAGACTTCGTGGCCTGGTGGGAGATGTCCTTTTCTCTTCGCTGCAACCTCTATCTCACAGAAGAGATGTTGCGAGTTTGTCTCTGCTTTATCGTCATTTTCATGGAAAGTGTTCGACTGAGCTTCAATCTATGCCCCCCCCTCGCCAAACTTTCACAAGAAACGCTCGTCTAGCTGAAAACATTATCAATAATTTTCCCCACTCTTTATCTGTGCCTAAACCTAAACATAGATTCCATGATCAAAGCTTCTTTCTTAGAACTGCACGCCTGTGGAATTGTCTTCCGTTTTCCTGCTTTCCAGCTGTCTATAATATGGTTGTCTTCAAGTCCAACGTGAACAAGTTTCTGATGAGCCGTTCCACTTAAGTTAACAAATTTACCGAATTTTCATTACTATCGATTACTATATTGTCCTTGTGAGTACTCTACACTCTTTAACCCTTATCCTTGAGTGGCCTATCGGCCTTGATAAGTGGTGACGCCTATGTAAAAAAAAAAAAAAAAAAGTTTCGAATTTACTGTAGTAAGAGAACATACCAATTATTCGTTTTTGTGACCGGAAATTTAGAGGCGGTGGCATTTCAAGAAGTGGTTTTAGCCTCAGGTAATCAGGAGCAATTTGATTGTTCTGGATTGTGTAACCAAGAAGTGTGATAGAAGTAGCATAAATGAAGCTCTTACTTTGGTTGAACGTGATGTTGTATCTTTTCGCTACATTATAAAACCTTTGAAGGTTGTAGTCATGCTCTTTTTGATCCTTTCCGCATATTGTGACATTGTCTACATACACAAACGTGTCTGTTAATTTTTCTCTTTCTACAATGCCATCGATGCATCTTTGAAAGGAACTTACTCTGTTAATGACACCAAAAGGGATACGAGTAAATTGATAAAGTTTTCCATTTACTTCAAATGTTGTGTATTTCTGATCGGCATGACTAATTGGGATTTGATGGTAAGCAGACTTCAGGTCGAGTGTTGTAAAAACGTTGTATCGAGCTATGTCATCAACCATTTTATTAATGTTAAGTATGGGATAGGCATCCAGTTCTGTAAATCTATTTATGGTGTCGCTGTAGTCGACCACCATTCTTTTTTTTTATTCTCGTTAGAGGTCACTAAAACTTGGGCTCGCCAAAGAGATATAGAGGGCTCTATTATGCCTTCCCTCAACGTTCTGGCAATTTCCTCTCTAATAAATATGTTGTCAGTGAATGACTGACGACGAGATTTGGTGGCAATAGGGATCGTCCGTGTAGAAAGATGAGAGAAAAAAGGAGAAGGAGAAATTTTGATACATGGAAAACTGTCCCTCTTACCCATGGCTCCGATAACAAGTTCTTCCCTGGGACCATCGAATTTCAGGTTTACATTTTTGTATTGTTTTAGGAGGTCTTTTCCGATAATCATACCAATGAACAGATCCTTAATTACTTCCACTGTCATGGCATGGTGGTTTTTACTGTTTAGGGAGATGTCAACAATAGTTTCGTCAATGATTTTGGCATGATCATTAGGGTCTGCCAATGGTACGGTTTTCTGTTTGGGAATAATAAAAAGTTTCAGCTTTCTTGCTGTTAAACGTCCTCACGCTACCGAAGTCTATCATAGTGTTCACTACTTGCCATTTATGTTGCATTTCGTATATGTAATGTCTTTGGCACCCGTTCCTAGTCAGGAGAGATTGGGTGGGGGTGGGGGAGTTTGGGTCGTTTAACACAGCATCAGTGAATGTCGTGTGTACCCACAGAAGAAACAAATTCCTTTTGGTAGGGTATTTCCTTTTTTAGCAGCTAAGGGAGTCTCTTCTGGTTTAATTATGGTAGCGGCTACGTTCGGGTAGTTATCGAAGCTTATCATATGCTTCTCTGCTTGTTCTAGAGACCTAGCCATTGTAAAGGTCTCTTGTAGAGTTGAGAATGGTTTTTCAAGTAGGTGCTGATGAATAGACGAGGAGGAGATGCCGTTAATGAAAGTGTCATGGATATATTGCTTTTTGTTCTCCTCAGCGCAAGATTTGAAAGTACTTCCAGATGTTGCATGAAATCGTCGATAGTTTGTGCCGGTTTCTGTTTATTTGTCAGAAGTTGATGTCGGTTAAATATAACGTTTGCCGGTTTTATGTAAACAGCGTTTAGCGTTTCTATAGCGCCATTGTAATCTGTAGCATCGCTTATTGTTATATTCCTAAACACTTAGGAAATAAAGACAAACGTGAGTTACACCGAGTGGTATGTGTAATGGGGTTTATTTATAATACAGAAACGTAAGGCTGCTCGCCTAAGGTAAATAGAAGTACATAGTAACAAGTATGGGGAAGAAAGTCTGATAATCAACACGTAAGACTATCCGTCTTACTGCGACTGCTTGTCTGCCGCTGTCTGCCGCTGTCTGCCAAACAGTCCAATATATATATACAGTTTGTAACCGGTGTATAGCCAGTTATGTTCCTTCACAACACCTCCCCCTGAAGCTGAAATCTTCCTGATTTTAGCTTAAATACCTCTTCCTTTTAGGGTCAGGGCTTAATCTCCTGGTAACTTTTCTCTTTCTTGCGCTTTTCCTTCTGGTCAGCGTTACCCGGGGTAAAGGTTTCTGTCCAGCCCGTATGGTCGGTTCAGGCGAAATATTCATTGTTTGCGGTACACACGCTGGTTTTGGTATATCAAAAATATCGCACAATGTTTCCATTGGTGTCTCTTCCACATTTGGAGACAGTCTGGGACGTATTTGATTTCTGTGTCTTTTGCAGACAAAACTTAATCCTTGGATGGTATAGACCATGCTCCCAATCCTTTTTTTGATAATACCTTCAACCCACTGATTTCGTCCATTTTGAAAATTTTTGAAATATACATTTTCACCTGGGGAGAAGCACTTGGTATTAAGGTTTTCTTTTTTGAAAACTTTCTTTTTCTCTGGTAGCAGCCTATCGAAGACAGATCTTATCTTTCTTGCAAACATTAGCTCAGCCGGGGAAGAATTGACATTATTATTAGGATTTGGTGTCACCCTGTAAATTGCTAAAAATGTTTGAATACATTGTTCGTCTGTGTCCGTAGTAAGATTTTTCTTAAGTGCCCTTTTAAACGTATCTACAAATTTTTCGGCCAACCCATTCGATCGTGGATGGTACACAGGTGTTGTCATATGTAGAATATTTAGTGAGTCACAGAATTCTTTGAATTCATGAGCAGTAAATGCTGTTCCATTATCGCTCACTAAGGTTTTTGGCACTCCAAAACGGCTAAAAATTTCATTAAGCGCACTCACAGTGTTTTTTGCTGTTGGATGTCTAAACTTAAATATTTCTGGCCATTTTGAAAAAGAATCTACAATAATCAAGTAAAAATAACCATTTATAGGTCCCGCATAATCAATATGCAGACGTGACCAGGGTAGGTCCGTCTTTGGCCATGGCGTCGTTTTTACTGGCGGATCTCGAGCTGCTAATTGACATCCTCTGCATGTCTTGACACATTTTTCAACTTCCTTGTCCATACCAGGCCAGTACACATATCCTCTCATAAGGGATTTCATTCTCGAAATGCCCGGATGACCTGTATGAAATTCCTTCAGAATTTTCCTCTGTAACGTTAGTGGAATTACGATCCTCTCACCATACATGAGCACATCTTCACAGATGGAAAAAGGCGTTGTTTGATCTACCTTTTTATTTTTTTTTATCCATCCCAATTGATTTTTCATTTTCTTAATAAAAATGTCATTTACTGCCTCTTTTTTTATTTTTTCGAAAGTTACCGGAAGTTCACGTATCATATTACACATTGAACTTGTACATTCACTTTCGTCTTTAAGCGCAGCAATTACCGTTTCTTCGAAACTTTCGCTTCTTTTAGGGATCAACCGTGATAATGCATCTGCGTGTCCTAACTTTTTTGAGGATACATGTTCCATCTTAAACTGATAGTTTAAGAGGGTTACAGCCCATCGCTGTAATCGATTCGCAGTATGTGTGGGAATGCCTTTCTTTGATCCAAATATGGTAAGTAGGGGTTTATGGTCGGTTTGCAAAATAAAAGATCGTCCATGGAGAAATCGATTGTACTTTGTAATTCCAAATATTATCGACAGCGCCTCTTTTTCAATTTGGCTGTAATTTTTCTCCGCTGCAACCAACGTTCTTGAAGCATGGGCGATAGCTTTTGTCCTACCATCCTCATACTTGTGAAGTAATACAGCGCCAGCACCGTAATCACTGGCGTCCGTTGCTAGTATTAGTTCCTTTTCTGGATTGAAATGTGCCAATGCTAAGTCTGACAGTAGACATCTTTTGATATTTTGGAAAGCAGATTCACATTCCTTATTCCAGTTCCATTTAACACCCTTTTTCAGTAACTCGTTAAGAGGAGCTCTTAAATTATGTATGTTAGGGATGTAAATTGCATAGTATTGAACTAATCCCAAAAACGATTTTAATTTTGTCACTGAATCTGGAGCAGGCATCTTTTCAATTGCTTCAGTCCTTTGTGGATCCGGTCTTCGACCCTCTTTGTCGATTATTTGACCTAGATATTTAATTTTTTTCATAAAAAAATCGCATTTTTCTGGGCTCAATTTAAAACCAAATTCCTGTATTCTTTTGAATACTTCTTTTACATGCTTCTTATGATCTTGCAAATTTTCACTTTTAATTAGGATATCGTCAAGGTAGGCCATTGAAAATTCCAACCCTGCCAGCATCGTGTCCATAATTTGCTGGAAAATAGCAGGAGCAACCTTTAATCCAAAAGGAAGCCTCTTTAGCTTAAAAATGCCCTTATGAGTATTTATGCCTAAGTATTTGGAGCATTCATCGCTGATCTTAATTTGCAAGTAAGCATCTGAGAGGTCTATCTTAGAAAAAATTTTTCCTCCGTTAAGCTTAGAGAACAGATCTTCTGCGGACGGAAGGGGATAATTATGGTCCAATAGACAGTCATTTAAACCCGTTGAAAAATCTCCACAGACCCTTATTCTGTTATTTTTTTTCTTTACATACACGGTTGGACTTGCCCAATCTGTGTGGTTAACTTTTTCAATGACTTCCAGTTGTTGAAGTCTATCCAACTCTTTTTCGATTGCGTCCATCGCTGAAAAAGGCACATTCATTTTAGGTTTGAATACTGGAGTGGCATTTTTCTTTAATTCAAATTTTGCCTCTGTCTTAATACAGAGTCCTAGTCCTTCGGCAAAAACATTGGGAAATTCAGTTTTCAAATCCTTCAGGAAGTCTTCCCTTTGGTTTGCTTTTTCTGCAGTTAAAACGTTACAAAACGAATTTATGGGTTTCTCCCATAAATTAAACAGGACAATCCAATCTACCCCAAACAGGCATGTATTCTTTCCTGGTACGACGTACACTTTGGATTTATGAGTCTGGTTAGCGAATGTCACTTTGCATTTTAATTCTCCCTTGAACTCTAATCTTTTGCCGCACACACTTCTCGCCGTCTTTCTGGTTTTCGTTAATTCAGGTCGACCTATCCTTTTCCATATATCTTCATTTATAATACTAATATCTGCACCGCTATCCAGAAGCAATGTAACCAGATGTCCATTTATCCGAACATCAACATATTTCCGTCTTTCGCAGCTTTTTTCTTTATTCATGCGAAGCGTATTTACATTATCGGTCCCTTGTCTTTTCTTCTGGGCACAGTATGTTCCCTTGTGACCTCTGAGACCACATTCATAACATATTTTGTTCCTAAACCAGCAGGTCTTATTGTTGTGTCTTAAACTACCACAACATTTACACTTTAGCTTTGGGTCTTTGTATCCTTTAAGGATCCTGTGTTCTTGGAACCTGGACTTTCTTGTGGTCCCTTGCCTTTTTACTTGCTGCACCTTAAAAATATTTTTCTCTTCAATGCGAGTGTTGTCTTTCTTTATGTTAATCAGACGTTGACACTCTTCAGTGACTTTTTGCAATGTTATGTTAGGATCCGCCTCCATAATTGTTAGGATCCGTGAACGTATATCTTTGTCCCTTGGTGCTGTGAGACCTTGTACAAAGATTAAACATTTAAATTGGTCTGCGGAAATTTCATTCAATTTAAATGATTCGCATAAACAGTTCACAGTGCAAGCATATTCTAGATAGTCTTCAGCTTC
Organism: Euprymna scolopes; assembly: GCF_053919585.1. Classification (NCBI taxonomy): domain Eukaryota; kingdom Metazoa; phylum Mollusca; class Cephalopoda; order Sepiida; family Sepiolidae; genus Euprymna; species Euprymna scolopes. Next base: position 6,758,876 of record NC_136511.1, read on the forward strand.
TGCCTTCTGAATGTTCAAACATTTGTATCTAGAGTGAAATAGGCTATCCCTTTTATCAAATATTTTCGACAAGGTACTAATTGTTTCCTCGAACGAAACCTCCTCCGGTTTTTTTGGTAGAATTAGATTTGCATACTTGGTGTTTTCATCAGTACCCAGTTTTTGTAGTAGCAGGGTAACTTTTTCCTCATCGGTCCAGTCTAAACATCTTTTCGTAAAAATTGTTTCGTATCTTCTGTAGTATGCAGGGAAAGTAACACCAGTATCCGGGGAGTAACGAAATTCCGTTAGTGAATTTGAAATACCCTCGGCAGAAAAATTAGTCTTCTTCCCGGTCGACGTTAGAATTAGCTTTTCTAAATTCGTTTGCTGTGTCGACATTTGTCGTTGTAGTATGTTTGTTTGTTCTTGTTGTGCCTCTAAAGTTTTTTGTGTTCTTTCTTGTTGTTGTTGCAGCTGTTGCTGTAGCTGTTGTTGTTGAATTTGTTGTTGTTGTTGTTGTTGCGCTAAAAATTGTTGAGTCATTTTTGTCTGTTCCTGGATGCTAAGGGCTAGAGCCTTAGTTAACTCTGCTAATTGTTCCATGTTAGCTTCTAGTACAAAAATGTCTTTTCGAATTCTACACAATAATTCCAAAGAAAAATCGTAAATTTACGTATATCGTAAATTAGTAGCAATATGCAGACACAACACGTTTCAACAAAGTTCATCCATAGTAATTCAACAGGCTTTGTAAAATAATTCTTTTTTTTTTTTTTTTTTTTTTTTTCAACAACGTGAGTTCATACACAAAATATTTCTTACTTCCCACGACAAATAGTTCCAATTATTTATATAAAGGCAATAACAAACAATTAATTTTCCAAAAAAAAAAAATATATGGCTGCCGTTCCCACGTGGCATAAAATGGTACAATAGTCGTTGTATTTATATTTTTTCTTTCGAAACTCGTAATCCTTTAGTGTAGTTTCGAATTCAACTTGCGACCATTTTTTTTTTTTTTTTTTTTTTTACTTGTCAAAATAAATATAAATTCCACTTTACCTTGAACATGTTTCTATAATTTCTTGTGAGTTCTTTACGAAGAAAAATCCGTACTTTTCGCTACTTTAGGTAGGAAAAATTTTTAAATTCATTGACGCACGTGGTCAAAAATCCTTGTGTAGTTTGTTTTTTTCGTAAAACAAAAAATCCTTGCATTGTACACCGTCCTTGGTACGGTAATTTATCTCTGTTAAGAGAAAGAACATCCTTTCGTCGCCATTGTTATATTCCTAAACACTTAGGAAATAAAGACAAACGTGAGTTACACCGAGTGGTATGTGTAATGGGGTTTATTTATAATACAGAAACGTAAGGCTGCTCGCCTAAGGTAAATAGAAGTACATAGTAACAAGTATGGGGAAGAAAGTCTGATAATCAACACGTAAGACTATCCGTCTTACTGCGACTGCTTGTCTGCCGCTGTCTGCCGCTGTCTGCCAAACAGTCCAATATATATATACAGTTTGTAACCGGTGTATAGCCAGTTATGTTCCTTCACAACACTTATTATTTTGAATATTGTCGCTGAGACTGAATTAATCAAGGCAAAAAGATTTTGTGCATTATTTTCTATTTCCCCGTTGTTTAAAGTGCGTAATTAATAATCGAACGTCAATTTCCAGTGTTTATAGATTTTTTCCGAATTCGGAGCTGTTGGTTCTACGTTAAATCTGTCCGGCCACAGTAGTTTGTCCATTTTTTTTTTTTTTAAGTTGATAAAATTGAAATGGTAAGTTGAGATAAAAGAAGAGTAAACAAGAATGCCTTTCGTAAAGGTTTTATCAACTTAAAAGTATAAACGTGTTTTCGATTCTGGCCCAGGGGAATAACTGTGAGCCTTTATTTCTGGAAGAGTCAAAGCAATTTATTCTAACAAGTGGTTTGTTGAGTCTAAAGTGAAGTTGGAGACAACCTCGTGGTTATTGGATAATGAGGGAATTATTGACTTACCATTATTTACTACACTGTTATAAAGTTCCCAGAAATTGCAAGTTCTTAATTCCTACAACTCAATGCAATTTCTGGTGAGTTTGGTCTGTTTTCTCTTGGCTGCAACTATTTCACTCTTACTACTTTTACCGGACTTATGCTGGATAAGTCTGCAGAATGTATGTTGCTTTTGAGCAATGGCAGCTGCACAGATAGAAATGAACCATTGCTAAGAAACTTCCATGTGAGAACATGGAACTTCAGTTGCTTCTTTGAACCATTTAATAGCCTCAGTTGCACACTGTTCGGCAGGAAGAGAAAAGATACTGCTCCATGAGGCATCTCTGATGTGATCCCTGATGGCTTTCAAATCTTTCAAATACTTCTTGAAGTATCTTCAGTTTTGAGCAATGGCTTTTCAAATTGGAGTCGATAATTTAGAGTGCTTTCTATCAATATTACAGCACAATCAGCCTCTTTGGATTTGTGGACCAGCGCAGAGTCCTGCTGCCACACCCAGGGTCTGCCAGCAGCCACCTGATTGCATCAAGGGATCATCACACTCTTCAGCACATCCAGATACACTTTGGACTTTAATGTTGACTTTCAAGCCGAATTCGAAGGTATGAGGTGACATGATGTGGCCCTCACTTGAAACCACACAAAAGACGTGGGTCATCTGATGCATTGAGCTGTGCCCTTGTGTTAAACTGTCCGGATTTGCATATTGACGGTGCTGACAATGGTCCTGTTGGATCGGTAGAGAATATGAGTTGTTTGTTTGATGCTATGATATAAGTAGCACAAGTTTAACATCAGTTTTCCTTCTAGATGGATAACCTGATGAAATCTATGGGTCCATCAGCACTGAGAAGGATAGACCCCACGTCTGGGTTCTATACCAGGTATTTCTGCCCCCACCCCCACCTCGTATAGGAAGTTAGGATTAATTCCTGTAGTACTTATGATAATTGTTATACTACAGTAAAGTTTCACTTCTCCACAAAAAATAAAAAATAAAGATTGGAGATAGCTTCCCTCTGGTTGTAAGTGAGAAAGAAGGAGTAAATATAATACGCGAGGAGTAAGCATTAGATTAGCATTTATTGATTGATTAGATTTGAAGGAGAATAAAATGTTTGGGAAAAGGGAAATCTGGATCTGGTCGCCCTAGAGCATTCACTTTGAATGATGACCACAGGCTTAAATTAACTCTTTTGAAGGATCGAAAGAAAACTTATGTTTATCATAGCAAAGAATTCAAAATGGGCTGGAAATTCTCTTTCTAGATATACAATATATAGACAAATGAAAGAAGTGGGATTTTCTTCTAAAAGGTATGCAAAGAAGCCATTTTTATCTAAGAAGAACATCAATGATAGAAAGAGATTTTTCTCGTAATATGGCAAGAAAGATACAGACTGGTTCAGGAATGTTTTCTGGTTAGATGAATCAAGATTTTGTCTTGTTATTGATGCTCCCGAACGGTGCAATCGAAGAACTGGAGAAAGATTTTCGCCAAGTTGCATAAAAACGACAGTTAAACACGGAAATGGAGAGATAATGGTATACGGAACTTTTACTGCAGCAGGAGTTGGGGAACTTATTAGATGTGAGAAGTCAATCAATGCAAAGGAATACATTCGAATATTAGAAACAGGACTGTTACTAAGTATCCATAAGCTGGGAATATCCCAGAACATTATTTTTCAACATGATAATCCCTCTGCACACACTGCTAAAGTCACAAAAAAGTGGTTTTCTGATAATTCAATTAATGTGATATTTTGGCCAGGTCAAAACCCTGATTTAAACCCAATCGAGAATATTTGGTCCATAATATCTCGTGCATTGGATGGAAGAACTTTTTTGAACAATGACAAACTGTGGGAAGCTGTGCAAAGCGAATGGAATAGCATCTTCTCTTCACAGTGTTCCACTTTGGTTGAGAGCATGTCTAAAAGGATCGATCTTTTAAAGAAATCAAAAGGGAATGCGATTCCATCCTAAGCATTTATTTAAGTAAATGTCTTGTTCTGTGTTATTAGTTTCGTTTGTTTCCTTGTTCAATTGTTGTTTGTTCAATATAGATTTTAGTGCAATAAAATGTATAAAATTTGTTTGGCCAATTTTGTTTTTTTTTTTGCTCACGAGTGTAGATTAACTATAGATAACAAGTATCTACTTAATGCATGTAGTTACAAAATATAAATATGAAGTATCGACTTAAATAAAGTTAAAAGTAGATAGAAGTCCCCATCACATAATAAGTAAGAAGTATGTAGTTATATAGCATGTTGAGAAGACTAATTAGTTTTCATTGACTTGATTAGTAGCAATGATTTGAATCCAGATTAAAAGATAATTGTTTGTTGAAGAAAAGGAAGAGGTAGTGAAAAGGTACTAATCAAAATTGGAATAGGCATTGCTTAACTATAAAATTAATCATGGAATGTTAATCGATGCATTTAGTCTGATGATTTTCCTTGGTAATGAAAAAAAAAAACGGGTTTGTATTACTGTACACATAGATTCGAAAAAGTTGTCAAAAAACAAATATAGAACAAATAAATGTTATCAAAGGCAAGATAAGTTGGGTTACCCGATAAGTTACTTTTCTACCTAACTGGATATAATTCACGTGTTTTTATTCAGTGTAACATGTTTATTCAGCTCGAAAAACATGCAATGTTTACCGATGTATTGGAAAATTCAAAATGGCAGCCGACTGTCTCTCGGAGAGGGTACGTTTGGGAAAAGGTATTATAAATAATAAACTAGACAAAATACTGTTAGAAAACAACCGAATACATGTCAACTTATGTCACGGTAACATATATTGAGCGAATTTCTAACAGTATTTTGTCTAGTTTATTATTTATAATACCTTTTCCCAAACGTACCCTCTCCGAGAAAGAGTCGGCTGCCATTTTGAATTTTCCAATACATCGGTAAACATTGCATGTTTTTCGAGCTGAATAAACATGTTACACTGAATAAAAACACAAAAAATATATCCAGTTAGGTAGAAAAGTAACTTATCTTGCCTTTGATAACATTTATTTGTTCTATATTTGTTTTTTGACAACTTTTTCGAATCTATGTGTACAGTAATACAAACCCAAAAAAACAATAATGAAACTTTTACTAATCTCTATATATTATAAAAGTGACCTTGTCTGTTTGCAGAACTGTCTGTACGAAACTACAGGGCAGAATAGTAAAATTGTTGCCCTAAAGAAAACTTTATTTTAAAACTTTTATTGAAAAAAATCAATTCAGATAGTAGAGCTGACTCTATTCAATGTAGCCACCTTCAGCCTCAATCACTGCCTTGATATAGGTCTGGAACTGGGAGCATGTCTTTTCCACAAGCGCCAGTGGGAGCTCAACAAATACTCAGCAGATGGCAGCGATCAGGCTGGTTTTGGTTTTGTAGGAGGTCATGTTGGTGATGTTCTCGACCTATGACCAAATGAAGTAGTCCAGCAGATTTATGTTGGGGAGGAAGGGGGCCAGTAAGAGAAGGGTACAAAGTCATAAGACTCCTTCTGCAGCCAAGCCTGGGTCTTTTTGGACTTGTGAACTGGCACTGTGTCCTACTGCCACACCCAGGGTGTGCCAGCGGCCACCTGATTGCACTAAGGGATCACCGTGCTCTTCAGTACATCCAGATACAACTTGGTGTTAATTATCAAGCCAACTTCGAAGGTGGCATGATATGGCCCTCGCTTGAAACCACACCAAAGACTATAACCGTGGCCGAAAAGGGTCGTCTAATGCGTTGAACTGTACCCTCAAGCATTGAACCATCTGGATTTGTATTTTGAGGGTGCTGGCAATGGTCATGTCATAATTTGGATTGGTAGAGAGCAGGAGTTGTACAGTGGCACATCTCCAATTTCACTCATTGAAGGCTTCTATCACTCTTGGGATTTGTACACAACTGGCCAACTAATAGATGGTCTGCAACAGAAAAAGAAAACCGGTTTTCATCAAACAGAAATGGAATCGTGTCGGTTTTTTTCTAGGGTGACAATTTTATTGTGACACCCTGTACGCCATCAATTTTTGGTCTACAGACTTGAAACTTGATATATGAGGTATTAGGAACTGTTGTGGGGGAACTAACCTACATTACCTACTAATAAACTATTTCAAACTCAATAAAAACCAGAAGTCTAAGCTGTAAGGTGTCAGTTGATATCTGGTGGACCAACCTAGGTCGTTCGTCGGCTATGACAAACAACCCACCTATTGTATGCTTTCCAATACATGTTGTTACTTTATTTTGGCGTTCTTTTTCTTTGTAACCCTTTGCCAGGGCTATAACAGTGGCGACGTCAGATTTCGAACTCACAGGGGTCACTTGAATTTAAAATCATTTCAGCATTCTAAAGAACTCACAATGGAAAGCTGAATTAAAGCAAGCAAGTGTTCAGAGAACACTGAGGAAAGGAGAAAGAGAGAAATTCACGAAAACCAAATAAGTGCGTGAACATAAAAGTTTGAATTGCAAACTCATGGAAAGTAAGAATATTTTCATATTTTTTTCTTCTCTTCACAACATCTTCGTGCAGTAGTAAATATAAAAGAAAGAAATATGAACTATTCTTATTTTTTTCTCGCGCCATTAAATAAATGTGTCAGCAAGCTTTTTTTTTTACTTAGCAAAAGAAAAAAAAAAGTAAATACAGTTTTAGGCCTTTTTTTGTCACGGTCAATGTTTTTTTGTTTGTTCTATGGAAGTTTGCTTTGAAAAAATATTTAATTTTTCTGTCGACATATATTTTTTCTCATCTATGAAAAAGACATTCTTTTTAGAAGAAGTATTCTTTCCAAGGAATTTAAAACTGTATGGCCAACGTTTGTTTGCAAAATTATTAAAGGAAACGAAATACTGTTCCCTTTTCCCCCAGTTGTTCAAAGAATACTAAAAACTGGTTAAGTTGAATTTGGTTTTGTTAAATTTTTGTAAATTCTGTATTTTATGCATCATCCAAAAATGAACACATGTCAAAGTACATTGAAATAATTATCAAAATGCAAATTGAACAACAACGCCTAAAGGAAAGACAACTCTGCACAGATGAAAGGCAACAACAACAAAAACAACTAATGAGACTAGAGGCCCAGCAATATGAAAATCAATGGCACATGAAAGATCTGTTTACTCAAGTTATAAAAAATAACACGTTCACCGATAATAATACCACATTTTCACAAGACTCAATACGGAATGCGATTGACAATTTTTGCTACAGATCTGAAGAAGGTAAATCATTTGAAACTTATTTTCGTCAGTATGAAGATTTTTTAAGCATCGACTGCAAACAGTGGTCGGACCAAAAAAAGGCTCATTTACAGAAACTAGAGACGGCTGAGCATAGCAAGTTTGTGAATTTTATTTTACCTCTGAAAACATTGGAATCAACTTTTGCCGAGACGGTGGAACCACTTATAGAACTATTTAGCCCAAAAGTCTCTTTATTCCATAAGCGTTAGTCATGTCTGAATTTGCACAAGAATGACGAAGATGATTTCACAATGTACGCAGCCATGGTAAATAAACACTGCCACTAAAACTTGAAGACCTCAGTGCAGACAATTTTAAATGTTTAGTATTTGCACAAGAATTGACTTCTGGTTGAGACGTGGAAATTAGGAGACATGTCCTAACAAAATCAGAAAATAAACCAAACCTAACCCTATAAAAGTTAACAGAAGACTGGCAGAAAATATAAATTATTAAAAAGATCTGATGGATATCGAAGCTGGAGCGTTTTTTACCAGCTGAGCGTTGAGTCTGCCCACCCATCCACCCATGCTACCCTCCCCCCCACCGCTCATTGACCGAAAAAGACGAGCGAGGAAGGACAATAGAGAAATGAGCCAATCAATCGTTGCAAAAGTTTTTTCTCTTTTTTCCTGAGCAAATTGTTCATGCATGCTACATTGTTGAAAAAAAAAAAAAAGAAATAAAAAGCGAAATTGCATATATTTTTCTTCATATCTGTAAATTAACAACTACTGTTATCAAGAGTTTATTTAATTAATCTTTAAAAAAACAAGGACTTATGACTGGAGTTATTTTTTTTTTTTTTTGCCTACAGAATTCGTGACTCAATAACAAATGAATGCCATTCATTTGAGTTGACTTCTTTCAGGAGACAGCAAGCAGGAAAAGAATAGCAAGCTAACACCGGCAAACTGTGGCTTGTGGCACGCATATTTCCCTGGAGACTGAGTTGTTCACTTTGTTTTTTTTTTCTTTTCTCCAATATTTTTTTAAATTATTTTTATTATGAGATTTTTCCTACGGACCACTGGTTAAGCAGGAAATACAGGAATTGTGCATCAACCCCATCATTGTGTAAGCGATCAAGACCATGCTATTGAGCTTTCTTGGGTGTCTCAAAATCAGAACTACCTAGGACTACACCTATGTACTGGTGAACACTACAATCTTCATCAGGTTACACAATACTTTGAGGCTATAACATGACCATTTTCAAATCCAATATAAACAAATTCTTGTTGAATCGCCACCTTTAAAAATCAAATTTTGCCCATTCACCACCATCATTATTAATCATAACAGTGTTGTCTTACTGTATACATCACACTAATTTAATCCTTATCCTCAAGTAGCCTTTGGGCTTTGATAAGTGATGACACCTTAGTTGAATGGCATGTGGCTGTGGTCTTCTTTGGAGGATTCTAACCGGTATTCTTTTTCTATGTGTCTAAAGGGTGTTAGATGCAAGGCACTGTAACATGTGTTAATTGTGGGCTCACAAAACGTGCAGTGGTCTTCAGGTGTCCCCCCCCCACCTCTTCCCCAAGTGTTAGGAAGAAAAAGGAAAGAGGAAAAAGTATAAGAAAGAGAAAAGGAAATAAGTTTATCAGGAAAACAAAGGTATCGTTTTCCTATCCAGGGTAAGTTGTAGGAGCTGTGTCAGGTTAGGATTAATGATATTATGGCAGTGAATACTGTGCCGTTCACATCAATTACTCCATGCCATGACTTTGTTATCACTGAGTCTTTGGAACAGTTAAAAGACAAACAAAAAATATAGAGAAATGCCTGATTGCAGCACAAACTACAGATCCATTGTTAGCTGGAACTGAAATATGAAATCTGATCAATCTGAATACATCAAATCAGAGGATTTGCTGAAAATGATACATTTGATCAGCATAGAAGTTCTCCTAAGGACGAATCGATTATAGTGGGATGGTCATGTGGTAGGTTTATCCTTTTAGATAGTTTCGGAAGCATGGATGTTATAAAGATTGGTCAGCTAAAAAATCTAGAAAGCAAGTAATTAGATAAGATAGAATTTGGAGGCAGTTGACTCACTGAACTACAAGAACTGAAGATTGAGCTCGTGTAATATCCGAAAAAGGTGCTTGTCTAGAATGCAACCTGATTAAAAATATATTCCAAAAAATCACGTGAATTAATCAAGTAGTGTTTTATTTTTAATTAAGAAAATCAAATTTTATGATGAGGCCATCTTTAAAATTCATCACCGGTTCCCTCCCCCTTAAATACCTCTTAAGAAAAAGAGATGAAATCAGCTATCAAATTGCTGAAAATCGTAAAAAAATGACATTATATATATATATATATATATATATATATATATATATATATATATATATAAACTTGAGCGATTTACATGTTTTTTGGAATATGATATTTTTAATTCCATAATGAATATGTACACCGTAAAGATTTTTCTGCATTTTTTTTTGAATTTGGTTAAATTCTGGACAGGCATCCAGAAAACTTCTGAGCTCTGAACAAGAAAGAGAGATATTAAATGAATACAAGAAAAGACTAATCGAGGAGAGAAGACTATAGGTCACAAGGAGGAGGGGGGGAGGATAGAGTCTGTCAGCATAGAGATCGGAGTTATTATAAAAAGGGTCTTGTGACTAGGTGTTCATCAAAGAGAATATCAAAAACAAAATTACAATTCTTGATCAACAAAATCAAAATTGTCATATTATTTGGATTCTTTGGACTACTATTCTCATCTTGAATGTGATTCTTTCACCGGTTTGGCCAATGTAACCGCTAAGCTTCTTCAGGCGTATCTTGTTGAACTCTGGAATCTGCATGGAACCCTTTATTTAACCCATAGTGGTAGCATGCTCTCATTTTGTCAACTATGACTGGATAGAGGTCCTAAGTAATTTACAATTTTATTTCGAGTGCCGCAAGGACCCATGGCATAGTGAATAAAATACTTGGTAAAACACAGTTCTAGGTTACACATTCCAAGAGGCTGAATATTCAATCCTCATTTTGGTGATACTCCAAATACAATTTGCAAATTATTTAGGACTGTTACCTAGTTATGGCTGAAGGAACAAGAACATTCTACCTTCCCGTGAGTTAAATAAAAGATTCTGTTTGAAATTACATGCAGATTTCTAAGTTCAATTTTTATAGTATCTTTTTTTATGAAATTGTTAGCTAAGAGTAAGAATAGTTAACAAAGCTCCTCCCTATGTTAAGAATGGGTTTCTAAATAACAAAATTATGGCAGTGAATACTGTGCCGTTCACATCAATTACTCCATGCCATGACTTTGTTATCACTGAGTCTTTGGAACAGTTAAAAGACAAACAAAAACTAAGAGTTGCATATACGTAATATGCGTTTTTAATTTTAGTAGGAAGCATATTAAATCTTTCAATAGGCACATTTTTTCTACAGACGCCACCCTTATAAACAACACAGCAGTTCTTTGATGAACTAAAGCGAATCACCATTCCTCATCTAAAACAATTCAGAAACAATTACTAAGAAGTATGGCGTAGTTTGCTTGAAGCATTGTTAGAAAATAAAAGGTATTTTTGAAGGCTAAAACAATGCAGGAATGTAAAGTCGTTGTGGGCAGATAAATAAATGAATAAAAAATAAATAATTCAATAATTATTTTCATTTATATATATTTTTTCATTTATTTACCTGAAAATTTTTTATACCATCCACGGTTGTTAAAAAAAAAAAAAAAAAAATTATTTATTTATTTATCTGCTCATAACGACTGTACATCCTTGCATTGTAAGCCTTCAAAAACACCTAGAAACAATTACTGTTTCGTGCTCCTATATTTTAATAATGAAAAAATATTGAATTTCAAGTAAAACAAATGGTACCTACGTAATTGTCAGGTCGCAAATAGTAACATATCCAAAATTTACAAAAAAGCGATAAGGTTGGAAAATAATTATTAATGAAAAGCAGTTTTTCGATAAAGTTTAGGTGAAGAATAAAATTTGTCCGACATTTTGAATTACGTTTATTACGTGACGTAAGCAACAGAATTTAATTATCTCCTTTATAAGCTTGTTTTTTTTAATTTTTAAGTAACCCTAACTAATTTCACTTCATTTTACAAATTTCTTTTTTCATTAATAATTATTTTTCTACATTATTGGTTTTTTTTTGTAATTTTTGGATATATTACTATTTGAGACCTGATAATTATGTAGGTACCATTTGTTTCTCTTGGAATTCAATATTTATTTTATTATTATAATATAGAAGCACCTATTATCTTTTTCAAGTTAAATAACTTGTCCCTAACAAGAATCGATGGCATGAAGTGGATTTGATCCCTTACACAAGATTTGTCAATCAGCCAATAAAATTAAAACTCATTGTGTCACTCATACTGACTTGATGCACAAAAACACTCTATGCAACAATTTCATCATTGCATGATTAATAAAATGGATAAAATTAGTGCTCCTCCAGAATTCCTGCTACATAAAAAGAAGAAAAATTTATACAATACACGTACCTGTGACGGGAAGAAATTATTGTACACCAAAAATCACAAATTTATTTTTGAATAAGAAAACCAAATTTTGTGGCTAAGAAAACATGGAAGGGTGTAAAGATTCTAAAAAACTATTTTAACATGGAAAGGTTTTAAATATTAAAAAAAAAACTATTGTGAACCTGGATGATGTAAAGATTTTAAAAAGCTCTAAACATGGAAGGGTGTAAAAGTTTTAAAAAATTATTCTTAACATGGGAGAGTGTAAAGATTTTAAAAAATTTATTAACAAGGAAGAGTGTAAAGATTCTAAAAAGTTATTCTTAACATGGAAGGGTGTAAAGATTCTGAAACGTTATTTTTAACAAGGAAGGGTGTAAAGATTCTAAAAAGTTATTCTTAACATGGAAGGGTGTAAAGATTCTGAAACGTTATTCTTAACATGGAAGGGTGTAAAGATTCTAAAACGTTATTCTTAACAAGGAAGGGTGTAAAGATTCTAAAACGTTATTCTTAACATGGAAGGGTGTAAAGATTCTAAAACGTTATTCTTAACAAGGAAGGGTGTAAAGATTCTAAAAAGTTATTCTTAACATGGAAGGGTGTAAAGATTCTGAAACGTTATTTTTAACAAGGAAGGGTGTAAAGATTCTAAAAAGTTATTCTTAACAAGGAAGGGTGTAAAGATTCTAAAAAGTTATTCTTAACATGGAAGGGTGTAAAGATTCTAAAAAGTTATTCTTAACAAGGAAGGGTGTAAAGATTCTAAAAAGTTATTCTTAACAAGGAAGGGTGTAAAGATTCTAAAAAGTTATTCTTAACATGGAAGGGTGTAAAGATTCTAAAAAGTTATTCTTAACAAGGAAGGGTGTAAAGATTCTAAAAAGTTATTCTTAACAAGGAAGGGTGTAAAGATTCTAAAAAGTTATTCTTAACATGGAAGGGCGTAAAGATTTTAAAAATTTATTCTTAACAAGGAAGGGTGTAAAGATTCTAAAAAGTTATTGTTAACATGGAAGGGGGTAAAGATTCTAAAAAGTTATTCTTAACATGGAAGGGTGTAAAGATTCTAAAACGTTATTCTTAACAAGGAAGGGTGTAAAGATTCTAAAAAGTTATTCTTAACAAGGAAGGGTGTAAAGATTCTAAAAAGTTATTCTTAACATGGAAGGGTGTAAAGATTCTAAAAAGTTATTCTTAACAAGGAAGGGTGTAAAGATTCTAAAAAGTTATTCTTAACATGGAAGGGTGTAAAGATTCTAAAAAGTTATTCTTAACATGGAAGGGTGTAAAGATTCTAAAACGTTATTCTTAACAAGGAAGGGTGTAAAGAATCTAAAAAGTTATTCTTAACAAGGAAGGGTGTAAAGATTCTAAAAAGTTATTCTTAACATGGAAGGGTGTAAAGATTCTAAAAAGTTATTCTTAACAAGGAAGGGTGTAAAGATTCTAAAAAGTTATTCTTAACATGGAAGGGTGTAAAGATTCTAAAAAGTTATTCTTAACAAGGAAGGGTGTAAAGATTCTAAAAAGTTATTCTTAACAAGGAAGGGTGTAAAGATTCTAAAAAGTTATTCTTAACATGGAAGGGTGTAAAGATTCTAAAAAGTTATTCGTAACAAGGAAGGCTGTAAAGATTTTAAAAAGTTATTCGTAACAAGGAAGGGTGTAAAGATTCTAAAAAGTTATTCTTAACAAGGAAGGGTGTAAAGATTCAAAAAAGTTATTCTTAACAAGGAAGGGTGTAAAGATTTTAAAAAGTTATTCTTAACAAGGAAGGGTGTAAAGATTCTAAAAAGTTATTCTTAACATGGAAGGGTGTAAAGATTCTAAAAAGTTATTCTTAACATGGAAGGGTGTAAAGATTCTAAAACGTTATTCGTAACAAGGAAGGGTGTAAAGATTCTAAAAAGTTATTCTTAACAAGGAAGGGTGTAAAGATTCTAAAAAGTTATTCTTAACATGGAAGGGTGTAAAGATTCTAAAAAGTTATTCTTAACAAGGAAGGGTGTAAAGATTCTAAAAAGTTATTCTTAACATGGAAGGGTGTAAAGATTCTAAAAAGTTATTCGTAACAAGGAAGGGTGTAAAGATTCTAAAAAGTTATTCTTAACAAGGAAGGGTGTAAAGATTCTAAAAAGTTATTCTTAACATGGAAGGGTGTAAAGATTCTAAAAAGTTATTCGTAACAAGGAAGGGTGTAAAGATTCTAAAAAGTTATTCTTAACAAGGAAGGGTGTAAAGATTCTAAAAAGTTATTCTTAACATGGAAGGGTGTAAAGATTCTAAAAAGTTATTCTTAACAAGGAAGGGTGTAAAGATTCTAAAAAGTTATTCTTAACAAGGAAGGGTGTAAAGATTCTAAAAAGTTATTCTTAACATGGAAGGGTGTAAAGATTCTAAAAAGTTATTCTTAACATGGAAGGGTGTAAAGATTCTAAAAAGTTATTCTTAACAAGGAAGGGTGTAAAGATTCTAAAAAGTTATTCTTAACAAGGAAGGGTGTAAAGATTCTAAAAAGTTATTCTTAACATGGAAGGGTGTAAAGATTCTAAAACGTTATTCTTAACAAGGAAGGGTGTAAAGATTCTAAAAAGTTATTCGTAACAAGGAAGAGTGTAAAGATTCTAAAAAGTTATTCTTAACAAGGAAGGGTGTAAAGATTCTAAAAAGTTATTCGTAACAAGGAAGGGTGTAAAGATTTTAAAAAGTTATTCGTAACAAGGAAGGGTGTAAAGATTCTAAAAAGTTATTCGTAACAAGGAAGGGTGTAAAGATTCTAAAAAGTTATTCTTAACAAGGAAGGGCGTAAAGATTCTAAAAAGTTATTCTTAACAAGGAAGGGTGTAAAGATTCTAAAAAGTTATTCTTAACAAGGAAGGGTGTAAAGATTCTAAAAAGTTATTCTTAACAAGGAAGGGTGTAAAGATTCTAAAAAGTTATTCTTAACAAGGAAGGGTGTAAAGATTCTAAAAAGTTATTCTTAACATGGAAGGGTGTAAAGATTCTAAAAAGTTATTCTTAACAAGGAAGGGTGTAAAGATTCTAAAAAGTTATTCTTAACATGGAAGGGTGTAAAGATTCTAAAAAGTTATTCTTAACATGGAAGGGTGTAAAGATTCTAAAAAGTTATTCTTAACAAGGAAGGGTGTAAAGATTCTAAAAAGTTATTCTTAACATGGAAGGGTGTAAAGATTCTAAAAAGTTATTCTTAACAAGGAAGGGTGTAAAGATTCTAAAAAGTTATTCTTAACATGGAAGGGTGTAAAGATTCTAAAAAGTTATTCTTAACAAGGAAGGGTGTAAAGATTCTAAAAAGTTATTCTTAACAAGGAAGGGCGTAAAGATTCTAAAAAGTTATTCGTAACAAGGAAGGGTGTAAAGATTTTAAAAAGTTATTCGTAACAAGGAAGGGTGTAAAGATTCTAAAAAGTTATTCGTAACAAGGAAGGGTGTAAAGATTCTAAAAAGTTATTCTTAACAAGGAAGGGCGTAAAGATTCTAAAAAGTTATTCTTAACAAGGAAGGGTGTAAAGATTCTAAAAAGTTATTCTTAACAAGGAAGGGTGTAAAGATTCTAAAAAGTTATTCTTAACAAGGAAGGGTGTAAAGATTCTAAAAAGTTATTCTTAACATGGAAGGGCGTAAAGATTTTAAAAATTTATTCTTAACAAGGAAGGGTGTAAAGATTCTAAAAAGTTATTGTTAACATGGAAGGGGGTAAAGATTCTAAAAAGTTATTCTTAACATGGAAGGGTGTAAAGATTCTAAAACGTTATTCTTAACAAGGAAGGGTGTAAAGATTCTAAAAAGTTATTCTTAACAAGGAAGGGTGTAAAGATTCTAAAAAGTTATTCTTAACATGGAAGGGTGTAAAGATTCTAAAAAGTTATTCTTAACAAGGAAGGGTGTAAAGATTCTAAAAAGTTATTCTTAACATGGAAGGGTGTAAAGATTCTAAAAAGTTATTCTTAACATGGAAGGGTGTAAAGATTCTAAAACGTTATTCTTAACAAGGAAGGGTGTAAAGATTCTAAAAAGTTATTCTTAACAAGGAAGGGTGTAAAGATTCTAAAAAGTTATTCTTAACATGGAAGGGTGTAAAGATTCTAAAAAGTTATTCTTAACAAGGAAGGGTGTAAAGATTCTAAAAAGTTATTCTTAACATGGAAGGGTGTAAAGATTCTAAAAAGTTATTCTTAACAAGGAAGGGTGTAAAGATTCTAAAAAGTTATTCTTAACAAGGAAGGGTGTAAAGATTCTAAAAAGTTATTCTTAACATGGAAGGGTGTAAAGATTCTAAAAAGTTATTCGTAACAAGGAAGGCTGTAAAGATTTTAAAAAGTTATTCGTAACAAGGAAGGGTGTAAAGATTCTAAAAAGTTATTCTTAACAAGGAAGGGTGTAAAGATTCAAAAAAGTTATTCTTAACAAGGAAGGGTGTAAAGATTTTAAAAAGTTATTCTTAACAAGGAAGGGTGTAAAGATTCTAAAAAGTTATTCTTAACATGGAAGGGTGTAAAGATTCTAAAAAGTTATTCTTAACATGGAAGGGTGTAAAGATTCTAAAACGTTATTCGTAACAAGGAAGGGTGTAAAGATTCTAAAAAGTTATTCTTAACAAGGAAGGGTGTAAAGATTCTAAAAAGTTATTCTTAACATGGAAGGGTGTAAAGATTCTAAAAAGTTATTCTTAACAAGGAAGGGTGTAAAGATTCTAAAAAGTTATTCTTAACATGGAAGGGTGTAAAGATTCTAAAAAGTTATTCGTAACAAGGAAGGGTGTAAAGATTCTAAAAAGTTATTCTTAACAAGGAAGGGTGTAAAGATTCTAAAAAGTTATTCTTAACATGGAAGGGTGTAAAGATTCTAAAAAGTTATTCGTAACAAGGAAGGGTGTAAAGATTCTAAAAAGTTATTCTTAACAAGGAAGGGTGTAAAGATTCTAAAAAGTTATTCTTAACATGGAAGGGTGTAAAGATTCTAAAAAGTTATTCTTAACAAGGAAGGGTGTAAAGATTCTAAAAAGTTATTCTTAACAAGGAAGGGTGTAAAGATTCTAAAAAGTTATTCTTAACATGGAAGGGTGTAAAGATTCTAAAAAGTTATTCTTAACATGGAAGGGTGTAAAGATTCTAAAAAGTTATTCTTAACAAGGAAGGGTGTAAAGATTCTAAAAAGTTATTCTTAACAAGGAAGGGTGTAAAGATTCTAAAAAGTTATTCTTAACATGGAAGGGTGTAAAGATTCTAAAACGTTATTCTTAACAAGGAAGGGTGTAAAGATTCTAAAAAGTTATTCGTAACAAGGAAGAGTGTAAAGATTCTAAAAAGTTATTCTTAACAAGGAAGGGTGTAAAGATTCTAAAAAGTTATTCGTAACAAGGAAGGGTGTAAAGATTTTAAAAAGTTATTCGTAACAAGGAAGGGTGTAAAGATTCTAAAAAGTTATTCGTAACAAGGAAGGGTGTAAAGATTCTAAAAAGTTATTCTTAACAAGGAAGGGCGTAAAGATTCTAAAAAGTTATTCTTAACAAGGAAGGGTGTAAAGATTCTAAAAAGTTATTCTTAACAAGGAAGGGTGTAAAGATTCTAAAAAGTTATTCTTAACAAGGAAGGGTGTAAAGATTCTAAAAAGTTATTCTTAACAAGGAAGGGTGTAAAGATTCTAAAAAGTTATTCTTAACATGGAAGGGTGTAAAGATTCTAAAAAGTTATTCTTAACAAGGAAGGGTGTAAAGATTCTAAAAAGTTATTCTTAACATGGAAGGGTGTAAAGATTCTAAAAAGTTATTCTTAACATGGAAGGGTGTAAAGATTCTAAAAAGTTATTCTTAACAAGGAAGGGTGTAAAGATTCTAAAAAGTTATTCTTAACATGGAAGGGTGTAAAGATTCTAAAAAGTTATTCTTAACAAGGAAGGGTGTAAAGATTCTAAAAAGTTATTCTTAACATGGAAGGGTGTAAAGATTCTAAAAAGTTATTCTTAACAAGGAAGGGTGTAAAGATTCTAAAAAGTTATTCTTAACAAGGAAGGGCGTAAAGATTCTAAAAAGTTATTCTTAACAAGGAAGGGTGTAAAGATTCTAAAAAGTTATTCTTAACAAGGAAGGGTGTAAAGATTCTAAAAAGTTATTCTTAACAAGGAAGGGTGTAAAGATTCTAAAAAGTTATTCGTAACAAGGAAGGGTCTAAAGATTCTAAAAAGTTATTCGTAACAAGGAAGGGTGTAAAGATTCTAAAAAGTTATTCTTAACAAGGAAGGGCGTAAAGATTCTAAAAAGTTATTCTTAACAAGGAAGGGTGTAAAGATTCTAAAAAGTTATTCTTAACAAGGAAGGGTGTAAAGATTCTAAAAAGTTATTCTTAACAAGGAAGGGTGTAAAGATTCTAAAAAGTTATTCTTAACAAGGAAGGGTGTAAAGATTCTAAAAAGTTATTCTTAACAAGGAAGGGTGTAAAGATTCTAAAAAGTTATTCTTAACAAGGAAGGGTGTAAAGATTCTAAAAAGTTATTCTTAACAAGGAAGGGTGTAAAGATTCTAAAAAGTTATTGTTAACATGGAAGGGTGTAAAGATTCTAAAAAGTTATTCTTAACATGGAAGGGTGTAAAGATTCTAAAACGTTATTCTTAACAAGGAAGGGTGTAAAGATTCTAAAAAGTTATTCTTAACAAGGAAGGGTGTAAAGATTCTAAAAAGTTATTCTTAACAAGGAAGGGTGTAAAGATTCTAAAAAGTTATTCTTAACATGGAAGGGTGTAAAGATTCTAAAAAGTTATTCTTAACAAGGAAGGGTGTAAAGATTCTAAAAAGTTATTCTTAACAAGGAAGGGTGTAAAGATTCTAAAAAGTTATTCTTAACAAGGAAGGGTGTAAAGATTCTAAAAAGTTATTCTTAACAAGGAAGGGTGTAAAGATTCTAAAAAGTTATTCTTAACAAGGAAGGGTGTAAAGATTCTAAAAAGTTATTCTTAACAAGGAAGGGTGTAAAGATTCTAAAAAGTAAAGATTCTAAAAAGTTATTCTTAACAAGGAAGGGTGTAAAGATTCTAAAAAGTTATTAAAATGGAAGGGTGTAAAGATTTTTAAAAAGTTATTCTTAACAAGGAAGGGTGTAAAGATTCTAAAAAGTTATTCTTAACGAGGAAGGGTGTAAAGATTCTAAAAAGTTCTCAAAATGGAAGGGTGTAAAGATTTTAAAAAGTTATTCTTAACATGGAAGGGTGTAAAGATTCTAAAAAGTTCTTAAAATTGAAGGGTGTAAAGATTTTAGAAAGCTGTTCTTTACATGGAAGGGTATAAAGATTTTTAAAAGCTTAACATAAAACATTGGAAAAGCTCAAAGTAATTTAAAAAAAAAAAATGCTTTTCTTTATAAAAATGAAACTACTTGATCAATTGATATGTTTTTGCCTTTTTTTTGTTGAAATACGTTTTTTTTCTTTCTGTCCAAGGTACATACACCATACAAATTGATAAAATCTCATCGTTTGTAAATAAACAAATAAGTCAAGCACTTTAAAAAGCGGCGGTCAAATGTCGTTTGCGGGCACCCATTGCATTGCCAGACAGTAGAACTGCCGACTATCAACTTGATAATTGTAGGTTCGAACTCCGGTTCGTGATGGGTACTAGTCTAGCGAGACTGAAGAGCTGTGATACAGCGAAACAGTTTGTGTATCACTTTATATATATATATATATATATATATATATATATATATTGTTGCGAGTATAAGCATATGAGTCGGGTCTACCTGCGGTGAAAAGCGAACTCGAGACCTTTCGATTACAAATCAAATCCACTACACCCATCTTAACCCAAAGTGACGATTTGGTTTCGCCTAACGGCCATGAAAAGAACAAACAGATACGTGATTTGCGGGTTTTCAAATACACTTCTTTAATAACGTGTCTCACATTATTGGCTTTTCGTATCGAGGCGTGTGGATTCGGCAAGATTGTTTGGTTCTGCTTGGGAACGTGTGTGTCAATTCAACGGTATTTGTTTGTGACATGGCATGTCAATTCGGCGGTGGTATTCAGAATTGCGTGGACGAATTTGTTAAGAAACTTACCGTCTACCTCCTATTCCCCTTACCTCACCCTTTTTTTTTAACCAAGTAAGATCTGTGACTTACTTGTGGTTTCATTAAATACTTTTACATGCAAAATCCAATCCCGCATTTTGTTAATTCCTGCCCTCTGATGAGAAGGAGAGTATTTCTTCGAAACTCCGCGGATTAAGGACTATCCACTTATCTTGTGCTTCCTTTTTAAAATTAAATATGTTTTTAACTCTTTTTCAAGATGTTTTTTAACATGTTTTATTAATCATTTGTTCACATATATATATATATATATATATATATATATATATATATATATATATACCTATTTTTCTTTTTCTTTATTTTTGTTTTTAGTATTGGGGAATACTAGACAAGCATCATAAAATTACTTTAAAAAAAAAAAAGAAAAGAAAAGGAGACTTTTATATAACAATTTATTTCTCATTAGAGAGAAAAAAAAAAAGTCTTATTTTTAATAAAACTTTGTTCATCTAGTTCGCAGCAGGTTTTGGAGGCATCAATTTATTGCCGTTATTATTTACCCCATAAGATTTTAATGTAACAAATTTGATTTGTACAAAAAAAAAAAACAAAAAACAAAAAACAAAAAAAAAACAAAGCGTCCAAATGACAATTGAGGATCGTTTTTTTCTTTTTTGAGAATATGGTCAATCATAACAATTTATCACTACCCCCTTCTCTAAAAAACAAAAACAAAAAAAACGTGAATTACATCCGTATGTTAGAGGGTTGATGAGGAGAGGAGGAAATATTTTGTTACTGTTGATGATAGTTTAGATAATGTAGGCTTGTCAAATTAACATTTAAACTGATAAACAATTGGAAACTATTACAAACATTATAAATGGCAATAGCAAAGAATCTGATTGGTTAGCTAACAAGATTAAATACCCCCTCCCTCAACCAAAAAGAGGAAGTTTTCTGGGGATGTCAAATTCACAAGCGGTCCCTAGTCACTTGTAGACCTCCCCTCAGGGAGATGACAATGTTACGCTTTTGCAGTACTTGCAGGGATGTGTTGACGTCCTCCTACATACAGCATTTGGTATTCTCTGATAGTCACCCATTTGGTACCAACCAGACTCAATGTTGCTTAACTACGGTGATCTAACAAAAACTAGTGTGTCGATGTGATTATGGTGTATTAATGCTAAATTAAATACCACATGTTCTATGCATTTTAGCCTGGTGATTCCCTACAGGGACGAAACATGGAAGATGCTGTGTAGATTAATTGCCAGATATTTTCATAATTTATTACCTAGCTCTACTTGTGTATTGAGCACTGTTGAAGTAAATACTTAAGTGATACATAAGCTAATTATATATATACACAGGGTGCCCACAAAGTCTGGCTACATTATGTAGCCAGACTTTGTGGACACCCTGTGTGTGTGTATATATATATATATATATATATATATATATATATATATATATATATATACACGTGTGCGTGTGTTATATATATATATATATATATATATATATATATATATATATATACACACATACAGAGTGTGCACAAAGTCTGGCTACATAATCTACAGGATGCTTCCACAAAGTCTGGCTACATAATGTAGCCAGACTTTGTGGACACCCTCTGTGTGTGTGTGTGTGTGTGTGTGTGTGTGTGTGTATATATAAAAAGTGTTAGAGCGATTAATCAGAATCAGTAATCAGACCTTTTAGGGGCATTGGAATTGGTATCTTTTATATTTTTGCTTAAAACGTAACTTTCTATTATTAGTACTAATGAAAAATTATATATATATATATATATATATATAAGGCAAAACGCGCGCAAGAGTTTTTTGTGTCCAAGGAAGGTTACTATCGCTTAGAACTTCTTATACACTGTGTAGATCATAATATGTACGAATTGCAAACACGCGTCACGGCTAGATTTATTTACATCGAGTTTGACAGAATTCTTGCTATTTCGGCCCCTCCTGTGTTGATTCGGCTTTTTCGTATAAAAGCGAAACTGAAACTAAGGCTCTGTTCTTGGCCTACAGGCCGGTAGCGTCCAGAAAGCAATAGAAGTTTGGTGAATGTCGGTTTTCACCCTCATATCAGACAATTGCTTTCATTTGGACACTCACTAATAAACGGGGGAGCTGGTTTCCCCAACACGTTGGGGAAACAAAACAGACAAACCCGCAGTAAAATTAAGTGCGGATTTGACATTATTAAACACGCACTTAAAAACTGTCTTGCAGAAATTGTTAACTGCGGAATAGCATGATGTTTGACCTCAATTTGAACTCATTCACTTTTTAATTGCTAAATTTAGCATCTTACATTGCTGTTGCCTCAAGGCTCCAGGTTCGAGCCTACCTGCCACCAACCCCGCCTTTTTTTTCTTTTGCACCAACAAAAGATTTTTTTTTCCATTTTTAAAATCACTGTTTTTTTGTCTTATTTAAGAAGTTTAACATTGTTTTTTTTTTTTATATTTAAACAGGGTTAAGTTTTCTTTTTGTTCTGCTTCCCCCTCCCCCCCCCCCATACAAGCACCCGGGTACCCCTGCTAGTAAATAGTAAAACTAAAATCTATGGTTGACCCCTGAATGTATTTTTATGTTAGTAAAAATATAGGCACATATTACACAGGATTTTCCAGTAAACTGAAGAAAATAAACAATTCCATAATTAAATATTTACAGGGTTTTAAAGAATTTGAATCGGTAATTGTATCAGAATTGAGAAAAATATTGGAGTCGTCCCATCACTGATATATATATATATATATATATATATATATCGACAGGAGAGTTCATGATGACGACTACACATATATATCTATATATAAATATTTATGTACATCATCATCATGGGCTCTCCCATCCATTTCTGCGTACAAGTTCTTACAACTTTGTCTATTTAACCTTGTGTGCGAGTCAAAGATGACATTTCAGTTCAACCAATGATCAACAAAGTCTACAAATTGTGCAATAGTGCGGATTGTTGGAATATATGGCTGGGACGGGGGACGATACTTTATTTCTTTCCCTAGTTTGACACTGCATCTTTCATAATACAATTAAAGCATGTAGACCATCATTCATCACGATCAGTTAGAGTCTTCGAGGACCCTCAGCAGCTAAAACACACACACACACACACACACACATTGTTTAAAAGAAAATTTGAAATTAAGTTTTGTTTGATATAGTGAAACCTTTCAATCAATAATGCCTTCCTCGATGAATAAATTTATAAACTAAAAATAATTAGGATAATTCTTATTTTTCAATTATTGATTAAATTATTCAACAGACACTGAGGAGAAATTTGCATTGACTGAAACATTGACGACAGGCCCATTTAGCTTGAGCAGTTTAAATATTTTCTTTTAAATAATAATTATAAATTGTTAGACGTTTTATCCAATACATATATACATATACGAGCAAACAGTTAATAAAACATTTAATCTGAAAAGGAAACACTTAATAAGTGTATCCACTTATCAAGTGTTTCCTTTTCAGATTAAATATGTTTTTAACATGTTTTATTAACTGTTTGCTCGTATTATTAGCTCTATCTCTTATTTGGTTTTATCGAGCTTTTACATCTGGCTGAGATAACTTTATAAATATTAATTCTTAGTTATTTATATTCTACTTTATTTTTACCATCTTGAATCATTTTGGTAAATTTAATTGTAATTTTTATTTTATATATATATATATATATATATATTATATGAGATATTTTGAGAACAACAAGGTCTCGTATACAACAAAATTAAAAAAAAAATTGTTTTATTTAAAAAAATAACAGCTGTTTCATCAACACTACATAAACGATGCTTCTCTGAAGTGTTCAGAAAAAAAGAAAAGGGAAATAAGTTTATCAGGAAAATCAAAAAAAGGTATAGGAAATGGAGTTGACGGAGCACAAGTTGTGACTCAGAGCAGATCGATATGAGCTGACATCAACTGGCAAAATCAGTCTCGAGAGAAAAACAATATATGGACGTTAGCGCTTAAAAGGTTCATTCCCTAAGAGAGTGACCCACATGCACCCATGGTGCAACTGATATCTGCAGAATGTGTCGGAGACTATATTTTCTTTTGAGTTATTTTATTTTTTTAATACTTGTGAATTCGTGTGCACCTCTTCGACAACTGCCAATATAAGAGACAACAACACGGCCAGAAGAGAAGGAATTCCTGGCACACAACAAAGTCTGAATCTTATATTTTTTGCAGAAAAAACTTAATTTAGAAAATTTTTTAATAAAACGTCCATTTAATGAGTTTTTTTTTTTTTTTTTTTTAAAGATATGAAAGTTCTTTTTTTATTCTGTAAAACAGTGTGTCAACGTGATTATACCATATATGGTATAATCACGTTGACATACTGGTTCTCATTAGATCACCGAATTTAAGTAATGATGAGCCTGGCTAGTATCAGATGGATGACTATTTGAGAATACTATGCACTGTGGCAGAACACAGAAATTTCCAGGTTTGTATCAGGGCGCGTTTAAAACCACTGGAAGAAATGCACGTTCAGCCATGCATCAAGGAGAAGGATAAGTTTGATGTAAAAACCCAAGGTCTACTGTCTGCTCTGTCTTGTGACAGTGGGGCAGGTCGATTTTGGAACCCAGGCGAGGCAATGATGATGATAGTTGGGGTTTGACATAGAAAAGACCTACACAAAATATTTTTCTCAAAATCGTTATCTTTGCTTGAGGAAATGAGTTTAAAATTTGAAAAATTGAAGGGATTAAAAGTTTTTCGGTGAATTGTCAAAAACAACTGTCATCAAAACAATCCGTACTGTTAAGAAAATGGAATCATTATTTAGAATATATTTTAAACTACATATTTAAATAAAATGAGTGAGGATAATGAATTAATAAAATAAATATTAAGTGTAAAGGCAAAATTATGTTTTTTTAAATAATAACGACCAAAGTTCGCTTTTTCATTTCAGGAACTTTTTTTGGGTGGAAACATTTTAGATTTCACCGTCGCAAAACACGCTCGTTATTGATATTGAAAATTAACGTTTATTATTTAATTTGAAAACATTACGATTTAGGCTTAATTATTTCGAAAGGAAAAATGAAAAAGGCTCGTTTAAAATATATTATTATATTTCAAGTGTCTGCAGTGAATTTAAACATATTTGTTTTATCTTTTTTTAATTTGTTTTTCTATTAGGCTGGTGCAAAAATAATGGCATTTTTTGACGTTCAAATGAACATCTAAAACATTATTTTTGCATCAACCTAATATTTCACATCAAATTCTATTTGAAATTTTTATTAAAATATGGTAATAATCCAGTTTTATATTAAAAAAAAATAGTCCATACAATTTTATTCTACACATTCTTTATGAAACATAACCATGTAAATTTTCAAGTTTTTCTACTTAATAAAAAATACTTTGCAGAAAATTAGTGTCAAATTTTAATTTCTTTTATTTTTAGGGAGTAATTGTTTTTAAGTGTTTTTCTTCTAAAATTATAGTTTTAAAATCAGATAACCCACAAAGATTAATACGAGTAAATAAGGGAACTCCTTTAAAGGTTTTTCGTTATTTGTGCATCTATGTTATTGTGCTAAAATAACTTTATTTAGAAAGCCATTCTTAAAATGGGAAGGAGGTTGTATTATAACTATTCTGTACTTTCACCTAAAAATTTAATAAAAATTAAATTTAACTTGAAAATACTATTAAAAATAGCATAGTAACATAGATGCACAAGAACTGATTTTTCAAACTCAAAACACTCGTTTAAAATGGCACAGCTACAGCAAGAATGAATCTCTTTATTGGAAAATTCATGTTATCGAAGGAGGAGCTTAAGTCTGATACAAATGTCTAAACTAAACACTACTATGCCTCTGATTTGGTTTGGTCCTCTCTCTCCAATACATCTAATTCAACTCTACAAAGTTTTTCATTATTTTTTATAACTATATATAGCACTTATTTTTTTACGCATGAAACTGGAAGATAGCCTAATAGTTTCCTTCAGTTATAATCCATTTCTTTATTTTACTTTTCAGATTAGAATGTCAGTAAAAACACGACATTCAGTTTTAACCCGTGGTTCACAAAATTGTCTGGCCCACCTTGTCATTTGGATGAAACAGCACCCCCAACTTCACGACAAGTAATTCAGTTTAGTTATTTCCTTGAAAACAGTTATCCCCACTTAAAAAATAGTGAGATTTCTAAGTTAATTGGCAAGGAAATGATTAGTATTCGGCAAGCAGTCAATCCACAATTTCCCTTGTTAAGGCAATCAAAGTGAAAAGAATGAAGGAGCAGCTAGACAGACTGTTTGATGTATCTTCTTGTAGCTGTAAACTTTCTGTCTTGAGATGTGATGACTTTGCAGTAAAGTGCAAGACACAAAATTGTCAAACAAGGCACATAATCTGCACTAACAAGGACGTAAAATTAATTCTTTAGATTCACCTACAATTATGTTCCTTTTTTGTGGAAAATAAAATAATATATTGGTATTTATTATGTAATCTGGCTCTATTATTAAACATGCAAATTTTCCAATTTTCAGGTTCCACTACTTAATTGATGGAACAACAAAAAACCTAACATTTACTGGTCCTTTGGGAAAACTTTGTATCAATAATTATCAAGATTTGCCTTAAGTAGAATTCTAAAAAATTAGTGTCCCTCCCGATCATCATTATTTGACAGCAGAAGAAATAATTTAAGTGTGAAGACCAGAGGCTACTTTTTGAGTATGATGTTAGCATTTCTTGTGGAGAAGTTAATTTAGAAAATTGGGCCCTTGAATCAAGGAAGATGGCTAATATAAGCCACAAGATTAATGTGTTTATCGACTAGAGTTGTCTATCCTCAAACACTATGATAAATTAAACATTTTGGTCAAATTTATCATCCAAGTGTATGCAGTTAGTCTGAGATCAAAACCGACAATATTTTTTTTTTTAACCGACAGCAGTATATTTTAATGATTCAGAGAACAAAACAGTTAACTGAAATCCAAATTACTGTTTTAAACAGTTCAAAATATAGTGCGCTTGCACTACTTCCAGAAAATATAATATCGATGATAAAATCAGATGAATTGGATGTGAGAGAAGAGGGCATTCAAACGATTTTGTCCATTAGGTAAATAAATATTTATCCATTAAATTTGACTAGTTTTCTTAATTTACTCAAACAATAGTGTTATTCATATTACATCGCAAAAATATAAAAAAATAAGTGTTTTCAAATAATTGCTTTTTTTCCCAGAAATACTGAACTAAAAAAAAAAAAAAAAAAAAAATGAAAAAGATTACTGCTATCAATTTTACAGACACACACTGGTCAAATTTGATTGATTTTTCTGAAAAAGTTGTATATGGGCAGGAAGCAAGACATAAACACATTATTACAAAGTCATCGTGCCAGCAAATTAGACCTTCATTTTCCTCAAAAGGAAATTATACAAAACAATTTAGTTCTATTATAAGTTTATATTATTGCCTCTAATAATAAAAAATTAAAATACATGGTTATGTAACTTGTATCAAGTTGTTATATTGCGTAATACATCTCCACATATCTTTTTGAATTGTGAAATTTAAAAGACTTAGTTGCTAATTAGCTTTTCTAACAATTTTTGTTTAATCAATGCAGTAAAGGTTGAGATATTTTGATAGTTGTGATTCATAATTAAAATTATAATTCATGTATTTCATATAAATATATCAATTTTAATGGAATATTTTATAAAAATAGTGAAATTTCAAAGTCAGTGTTGTAAAAAAATGCTATGAAAATGAAGGATTTTTCAACATTTTTC